>NC_068991.1:16947905-16953270 GCF_001194135.2 Octopus bimaculoides | reverse complement strand
TATATATATATATATATATATAGATAGATAGATAGATAGATAGATAGATAGATAGATAGATAAATACATACATACATACATACATACATACATACATACATACATACATACATACATACATACATAACGAAGTTTGTTATAGATTAGAAAGAGAAGAGAATGAGATAAACTAGAATGAGAAAGAGACAGATAAAGAGAAGAAAAGACAGAATGAAATATAGTGATAGAGTTACCGAACGAACAAGTTAATAAAAATTATATAAATTATAATTACTTTTTGGTTCGATCGGAATTGATAAAAGATTGGATAAGATTTATTATGAATAAAACTCCGCTCTGAACAAACGATATACTTCGATCTCCCCACTTTCTTACACAAGTCAACACACGAGAGAGAGAGAGAGAGAGAGAGAGAGAGAGAGAGAGAGAGAGAGAGAGAGAGAGAGAGAGAGAGAGAGAGAGAGAGAGAGAGAGAGAGAGAGTGAGTCTCTATGTGGGCGTCCGACGTACTAGAAACAACGACTAAACTTCATTTCACTGTCTTAAAAATGGAGACACAATAGATAATGTTCTTCGATACCCTTAAGAAAAAATTGACGATATGGTCACAACGAGAGTCTCTGATCGTATATTTACTCAAAACCGAGGATTACCCAACAACACCGGTAATTGCAACTTCAACAATAACCATAGCTACAACACCAGCAGCAGCAACAACCATAACATCAACAACAACAACTGCAACGATAAAAAAATAACAACAAAGCAACAGCGGTAATAACACCAACAACGGCAACAAAACAAGAGCACCAACCACAATAACAACCACAACCACAGCCACAAGAGCAAAAACAACAACAATAATGACACCAGCAACAACAATGACATCAACAACAACAACAACAACAACAACAACAACAACAACAACATCATTATATTTGGATTCAATTACGTATCGCGCCATTGTGAGCTGAAATTTTTATTTTCCAAGAGTGCAAGTTACCTGGAATCTCTTAGCATGACAATTAATTGCAGCAATTCTTCTCCAGGAAATAAATCTGTTCACTAATGAGGATTGTTTATCACTACGATTGCTTGATTTAGTGATGGTTTGCGGCGGCAAGGAACCGGATTGCCATTAAACTGTAGAGGTGAAGTGTGTATTTAGTGTTCAACGGTGATATGACATAAAAGTCTTATATTTTGGGACGAGCGTATTTATTCAATTCTTATTCATTAATATGGTGTTACAGCTGCTGTCATTGCTACCGTCACTGCTACTACCTGTTTTGCCATTCCTGCAGCTGTCACTGCTGTTGTTGGTGTGCCGTGTGACGATGTTTATTTGATAAAATAGTGAATCTGGTTTCTTACAATTGAAAGAGCCAAGGTTGGTATCTTCCCATTATAGGATACTTTCAAGGCATTTTTTCCCTATGATTCAGTGGGTGTTTGACGTGTGATGTCTAAGTTGCGAAAGGGTGATGTCAACTAGGAATTTAGGCTAATGTCGTCTGCATAAGAGAATGTTGTCGGTTATGGTAGCAAGAAAGCCATTGATGTTTGAGAAGAAAGAGAACAGGGAACAAAACTGAAACCCTGAGACACGCCAGAGTTGATAGACTGGAAAATAGAAAGAACTCAGTCAACATACGCGGCTTAATTACTATCTGATTGGAAATCACCAATCCTAAAGATTGAGACGAGTGGGGGGAGGGGGGTGCATAGGTGGGAAGTTTCAAGAGGAGATTTACATTCCAAACATGGTTGCAGGTTTTGCTGGTATCGAATCAACATCGTTGTTTCCACCAAATTTCGCCAAAGACAAGAGGCTGGCGGTAGGTATCAGAGGAGTCTAGGTAATTACCCGATCGGATTTGGCTTTAAAGAAATCATACAAGTGAATGCATTATCCGATGCCTCTTTTCATTCTTTAAGATAATAGATGTGATTTGATAGTTGTTGTTGGTTGGCCTGGTCAGCCATGATCAAGAAGACATGATCAAATGTGTCTTAGCTATCACCATTTCTTCTTCAAATCGGACATAATGTAAGTAAAATTATATTACATAATGTGCTTTCCTATTTTCTAAAAGCAATAGGGTCATGAATTCATGGTAATTTGGCGACATTTCCAGCAGGTCAGGAGACAGCCTTAAATTTCCTTTTTCGGTTCTATTTTTCCCTTGTTTTCCCAGGTCAGCCTTGAATAAATGGTCTGTGATCAATGTCGTCCCTAGTCGGGATATCCTGTCTTTCTTTTTCTCTCCTAAACATTAGTGTGTGGGTAAGTTCTCTTCGCTATCGCGCAGTTTCAGGTTCAGTCTCACTGCCTGGCATCTTGGGCAAGTGTCTTGTACTATAGTCCGAGGTGGACAAATTGCTTGTGAAGTAGGCGGAGATGTGTGGAAGCCCGTTATATATATATTGTCCTGTGGTTATAATATAGAAGATTTATGAGTCAACAGGGAGCAGAGGAAGGTTCTACGTAGTTACTCGACTGCGAGAAGTAACTGATGAATCATTCTCAAATCGCATTCTACCATTTTAAAAAGAAAAGACGTAATGGACAGAGCAGATCAAGATAGACTATGCATAAAGCATATGTGAGGTGGTCATAACTGGAAGGCCTTAGGCAACAATGAGCTAACAAATGAGCTTCCACGTGGTCACTCGATTAACATGAAGTAGCAGCCAAATTTCTTTCGGCTCATACCATGACGTTTTAAATATATACGAAAACGTTGAACAATGTAGTCTCTGATACAAACAGACATGATGGTCACGACTGGAAGGTCTTTGATCATATGTGTGCTTGATCAAGACGTACCTGTTGCTAAGCAACAACATTTACAACATTATCGAGAACAAAAGCGTTTAACTCCAAAGATGCAATCGGTTTCGCGCCCATACGAATGCAATGATATATTCTAGAAATGATATTATCAAATTTAAATGTGTAAATAAAATGCCTTAATTAAAAATTCATAAAAATATGAATTAAATTAAATTAATTAATCAAATTTGTTAATGTAATGGAAGAAAAACGGTAAATGAGTTATGCGTCACTCATAAGACACCAATGTAAATTGATGAAGACAGACAGGAAGCGTTTGAGAGAGAGAGAGAGAGAAAGTGAGAGAGAGGGAGAGAGAGAGAGAGAGAAAGTGAGAGAGAGGGAGAGAGAGAGAGAGAGAGAGACTAAGAGAGAGACTAAGAGAGAGAGAGACTAAGAGAGAGACTAAGAGAGAGGGAGAGAGACTAAGAGAGAGAGACTAAGAGAGAGAGACTAAGAGAGAGAGACTAAGAGAGAGAGACTAAGAGAGAGAGACTAAGAGAGAGAGACTAAGAGAGACTAAGAGAGAGAGAGAGAGACTAAGAGAGAGAGAGAGACTAAGAGAGAGAGAGAGACTAAGAGAGAGAGAGATGGAAAGAGAGAGAATATGAATGTGAGAGATAGAATGTGTGAGAGAAAGACTATGTGCATGTGTGTGTGTGTGTGTGTGTGTGTGTGTGTGTGCGTGCGAGTGCGCGCATGAGTATTTGTGAGGGGTACATGTGAAGACGCGCACGTGTTTGTGTGTGTGTATGTGTGTGTGTGCATTTTAATTTTTACTTCTTTCAGTCATTGGACTGCGTATGTATGCATACGACGGGCTTCTACACAGTTTCTGTCAGCCAAATTCATTCTCAAGGCTACGGTCGGCTAGGAGCCATAGCAGAAGACATTTATCCAAAGTACCTCACAGTGGGACAGAACTCGGTGCAATGTGGTTGGGAAGCAAACTTCTTACCGCACCAGCCACACGTGAGCTCATACATACTTCCATATATACATACATGCATGCATACATACATACATTCCATATATACATTCATACATTCGTACATACATTTCATACATACGTACATGCATGCATACATACATACATACATTCCATATATACATTCGTACATTCATACATGCATTCCATACATACATTCATACATACATTTCAAACATACATACATGCATACATGCATACATACATACATGCATACATGCATACATGTGTGTGTGTGTGTGAGCGTGTGCCACGCACGTGCGTGCATATGTGCGTGTGCGTTCAAAAGCTTGGGGATACCTGCTCAGAGGCCTATGTAAAGTTTTCAAAAAGTTTTCATCGTTCTTGGCACAATCAAGGAGAAACCCGAATATCTTCTTAGTCAGCTGAAAGCACTTTTGGCGCAAACTTGGCAGACATACCCAAATCTTCAGTGGTAATGGACTAAACTGAACCGTAACCAATCTACACATCTTCTAATAACTGACGGGTGGGGGGATTCGATGATTTCTCCTCACAGCGGAACGCACATCTGCGATGCTTTTCTCAGTTTTGCTGGTTGCGGGTCTCCCAGAACGTTCGTCAATATTGACATTTTTCAGCCATCTTGGAAACGTCTGGACCACTCGTATACTTGTGTGTCGCTCATACACTCCTCTCAATACACTTTCTGCAGCTTTGCGCAAGCCTCTGAGCAGATATCGCCATGGCAACTTTCTCTGTCAGGGTCAATGCGATGGTCACACACTACACACCTTCCTTCTTTATCCAAAAGGCTTTACTCTGTTAGTTTTAGCTTCGTTACTATGGCAACAGTCCGGATTCTTATTGACCAGACCTCGTATATATATATATATATATTGTATATTTATATATATATATATATATATATATATATATATATATATATATATAGAGAGAGAGAGAGAGAGAGAGAGAGATAGATAGATACACACACATATGTATATGTATATACATATGTAGCTACATACGCAAGCATTTATATTGTATGCGCATATATACATACTTGTGTCTATGGTTCTGTTTATGTGTGTACGCAGGCGCGTGTCTGTATTTGTGTGTGACTACACACCAATTTATCAATTATATCCAACACAACAACCGATCAGTTAACATATCCATTTGATGGCAAATTATTAATTAATGCCAGGATTTTAATAATCCCGGTATTAATTTCAAAATACCAATTATACATAAAAAATTCAATTGTAAATAAGAAAAATTTGAGCTAAACCTATTAAACATAAAAAGATAAACTCATTAGTTTCGTATTTTTTTTTTTTTGTTTTGCCCTTTCTATACAGTCACAATATTTTTCTCTTTTTAATGGAATTGTTGGCTGATGAACTGTTGTAGGTGAATCTTTCACACACGTAGGCACAGGTATAGCCGTATGGCTTGGAATGTTGCTTCGTGACTTAATGCATAACTACGTGGTTTTAGTCCGGATTCAGTCCCACTGTGTGATATCTTGGGTAAAAGTCTTTTCCGTCGTGTCGAATGATGCCTTCTGAGTGAAA
>NC_068991.1:16946653-16947481 GCF_001194135.2 Octopus bimaculoides | reverse complement strand
TGTGTGTGTGTGTGTGTGTGTGTGTGTGTGTGTGTGTGTGTGTGTGTGTGTGTGTGTGTAACCGCGGGCGAACGAAATTTTGAAGGGCATACTGTCGTAGATACCTCACAAAATCAGACACTGAAGACTAATATATCTCTCACTCTAGTCGGTTCCTGTCGAACTGTCCAACCCATGCTAGCATGGTATAGGGGCATTGAATAATAATATCACACACACTCACACACGTGCTACTCAACCCAAGCTACCTCATTCTATTGATAGGTATCGGTATGATTTTCCTTTCACTTAATCCAAACGAGATTTTTCAATTCTCTTTCCAATTCTTCAATTACCCAAGCTAAAACAAGATTCAATGTTTCAACAACTACAATCCCATTATTTCAGCCATTATTTCACTAGACAACCACAACAACATCAACACCAATAACAACAACGACCACAAAAAGTGTGCGTGTGTGCATAATTTACATATGTTACACCCACTCTCAATCTATTTTCTATTGATATGTATTGGCATGACAATCATTCGACATATCCCCTACGAAGCTTTTCAATTCGCTTTTATATTCTTCATTTATCTTTGGCAGAGTTCATTCGTTTCGACAATGACTCATATATATATATATAATGCAAGAGAGTTAGGGGTTGAGGATTCAACCCACTAAGGGATAGTATCTATCCAATATACTGCTGGGAGGGTACCCAATTATTGTTACACTAGTGTTATACCAAGTGTAATAAGTGGGTGCGGGTAAAAGGGGGTTATTTTACCCTAAATTTATATAGCATTATTGCTATATATATATATATATATATATATATATA
>NC_068991.1:16938471-16943779 GCF_001194135.2 Octopus bimaculoides | reverse complement strand
TGTGTGTGTGTGTGTGTGTGTGTGTGTGTGTGTGTGTGTGTGTGTGTGTGTGTGTGTGTTTGTCCCCCCACCATCACTTGACAACCGATGTTGGTATGTTCACGTCTCTGTAACTTAGCGGTTGTACCTTATACAAACACATTCGTATACACCCATGCATATACGGACATATATGCACATATATATATATATAAATATACATGTACATGAAATATATACCCATGCGCATCGACATGTATTTTACGATCCGGTACAACGTAGATCCAACATAGAAAAAGGAAAGGTTCCGGGTATGTTGTTGACATAAAATAAGAACACAGATGGGTTCATGGTTCACAACCGTTAACCCACTTGTGTTCTTATTTTATGCCGTGTAAGAATCCATAAATCAGAAAAAAATGCACTCGTATATTTATCAGTAGAGTGGATACAGGATATATTAATCAAAGTGTACAGTATTATATATCCATTATGTCAGATCTAAACAATCGGTTTGCAATAGAGGTTCAACGGAGTGTGAAGTAACAGTCCGATTATGTAACTCTGCGCCCTTCAGAGATGGAGGTTATGGAATGAAATATGGCGACAGCGTTCTATTGTTGGAGGTGAACTTATATATATATATATATATATATATATATATATATATATCAATAGGAAAATGGAGAGGATCAAGAGCTGGTATTCATCAACTTATAGACATTATATTATGTCTATCTATTTATTTATTTTTTTAAAAAGACAATTATAGCAATATACATACATGTATAACATATTATGCTTTACATAAATAATATATAAAATATAAAATATAAAAATACCAGTAATTATCAAAATATATAACGTAGAACATAGAAAGGATAAAATCTTACAGCTGTTTCAGCCAAGAGACCATAGTACCCCCATTCTACTTTTATCCCTCCAGTGAACTGAAGTATTTGGTAGATAAGATTAAGGTACTTGAGTGTGTCTCTGGGCTTCATCAGAGAGTTTAGAAAATTCATAAGGTTAAGTTATAAATACATACATATATACATACTTTTACGTATACGCACATATACATAAATATACATAAACATATATACATATATTAAAATGTATATGCATATGTATATGTATATGCATACAAAGGAATCAATTATTATTATTATTATTATTATTATTATTATTATTATTATTATTATTATTATTAGGTGTATTATATTATATTATTCTTATTAGATAAAGTATAAACAGAGATAGGAGAAAGTTATTAAAAGAAAAATAATAGTGGAATTTAAAAAATCAATGTATCTTAAGATTATTGTAGCTATGTAGGAATAAACACGTATATACATGAGGAATATATATTTGTACACACACACACACATACACACACACACACACACACACACACACACACACACACACACACACACACACACACACACACACACACATATATATACATATATATTTTTACGTACAAACATACCCATAGGTACATACGTATTACATACGTTGAGAAGGGAGTTTTATTGCAGCAGTTCGTATTATTCTTTTGATATAATTATAATAATTATACACAAACATATATATATTCATATAAACATGTGACATGTTTTCTATTGAGGGCTTTAGACAAAAGTCCACAATAAGTGGGTTAGAGTTTATCTTAATACCTGTGATATTATTTCGTACTACAAGACATAAATTTCAGGGTATTAATCAATATACTTTATTACTTTCATGAATATTGGTTGGTCTTATCACTGGAATGAAGACTTGTACCCCACAAAACGTCCTACTTTTATCCTTAGGCATATATGTAACTTACTACGTATCTAATTGATCTTATCTTCGTTACTTAAACCAACATAATTTATTGGCCTTATCTTCGGAATGAAAACATTCAGACTTCTACAGAACATATTAGTTATATATTCAGGGTGACATAAATCCTACCACAGTTGTTTTTTTTTACTTGCTGAGTGAGAGACTTGTGAGACTGATACCATTAATATTCAATCTAATATGTTGCAGATTATTATCTGCAAGAATAGCATTAGGAGAAAGAAGATTACAGAACGCCGATGTTCTTGGAAGAAAGTGTTGGATATAATGGTAAGTTTTTGGAAGCGTTACAAGAGACGAAGAGACGAGTGGGCCAGTCAGCTATGAGGAACCGAGGCCTGTAAAGTAACGATAGAAAATACTGACACAGGAGATAGCACGCTTGTGGACTGAATCGGGAGTTGTTCGTTAATGGTTGTATATCAGTTAGTCAAGTGGTTCTTCTCTTGACGTGGCCCAAGATGTCTGTGCGTGTAGCAGCAGTACTATTCTATATGGGAGTAGTACAATGGAACTGTGGACCTCTGTTAGGAGCAGAATTCTTTCAACCCACTTTAGGATGAGGTTACGATTCTGGTAATGCTACGGATGTACTTTCACCAGGAGAGATTTTCCGCGATAGCAAGCTCAGCAATTGGAGCGACTGTGGGAGCTCTTGTTCACTGCCGTTCATGTGGTGAGGTGATGTTTTCTCGATATGAGTAATGCTTGACGTTTTTAGAACAAAAGAATGAATAAACAAAGTTTCAGTTTAATTCGTTTCTGATTATGTGCTCTGCACTCATTGGCTCTGCACTCATTGGCTCTGCATTCACTGCCGCGTTGTTTGTGCTTTTAGTTGCGTGCGGCGTCAAGGTAGCTGTGAAACCATTGAAGATTAACTGTCGCTCGCTTGCATCTTCTAGTCACGTGTCCATCTCACAGAATTCACTCAATGCAACATTTCATACGAAGGTGCTACCGAATCTTCGAGACCGCCGGTTCGAACTTTTAATGAATGGTGTGTGTGTGTGTGTGCGTGTGTGTGTTCGCGTGTGCGTGCGTGCTTGCAACGGGCTTCTGCACAGTTTTCGCCTACAAAACTTTGCTCTCATAACATTTGAGAATCTAATGTCATCGTGGAAGATAATTTTTCCAAAGTGATCGTAAATTGCGATCGAACTTGGAACCTCGTAGTCGCAGAGCGAATTTCGGAACCCCAAAAGCTATATCAGCTCGAATTATTAATATCGTTTGCTTATTCCTGACATCTAAGTGGATCGAGGTATGTGGAATAAAGTGTTGCATCGAATAACTACGAAACGTCAACGATGGGATTCGAACTGACCGACTAGCTGTCTTAATACCTTAGCCACTCGGTCATACACAATACCAATGTCATACTGACCGATTACGATGCACACGCACCAAAAGAATAGAAAAGGAAGAAGAAAGAAAAACAGAGACTGTGTATGTATGTCTATATGCATTAGAGAGACGTAAAGCGAAACAAAGAGAGAGAGAGAGAGAGAGAGAGAGAGAGAGAGAGAGAGAGAGAGAAAGAGAAGGATGGAGACAGGGAGGTGTGTGTGGTGACGGTTGATTGATAGTTTTAAAGCTGAAACCTGAGATTACGATATTGGATATTTTCATGATGTTATGTGGAGTTTATGAAGGATTTCACTGCGAATTTGTTAAATCCAACAGCAGATCACGAACAAAGATAAATAGATGATATATGATTAGCAATAATTGTTAGCAGTGTATACATACATACATACATACATGCATAAATATATGCATACATACACACACCTTTTTTTGGAACATTGGATCTCGAGGCACATCACATACACCTATAAATAATCCTTCCTATTATAGACATAAGGCGTGAAATTCTGATGGAGGAGGCTAGTCAATTGTTTCGATTCCAGTGCTCAACTGGCACTTATTTTATCGACCCCAGAAGGGATTAAAGACAAAGTCGCCCTCGGTGGAATTTGAACTCAGAACATAAAGACAGCCGAAAGGCCGCTAAACATTTTAACCGACGTGCTAACAATTCTACCAGCTTGCCGCCTTAAAGAATAGCTTGTAATTATTGGGTTGAAAGAACCTTTCAGACTGAAAAACCTAAAATTTGCTCGTCATGCCTGCAGATGTGGGTTTGTGTCTCACAGGAGGCCTTCGACTTCATTGTAATGTGCCACGTGATCCAATGTTCCAGGAAAGAAACATTTCACATTCTCCTGAGGTTTTATAAAATTCTTATGATGTCCATAATATGTGTATATATGTATATGTGTGTGTATATATATATCTTATATAATAAAACAGAGTTAGTGTGTGTGTGTGTGTGTGTGTGTGTGTGTGTAGCTGAATTGTGGATACATTAAGTACGCAAAAATGTTCCTACTATATTTTTGATGTGCGGGGGCAAAAAAAACAAAAAAAGTTTCCTGGTGCACCTTTCCATGGTGTGTTGTCCGCTCTTCAGAGAAGTACCCAATCTTCCTTCTCCAATCAAGTGTAGAGAATATTCATATACAATATTACGATATAGAGCCGTCATAAAGTAAGCTGGTGCTATTATTGTTGTTAGCTTGATTTGCATTTTCGTGTCTTTGACATACTTCGTGCCAACTCAACATCACGTATATTGAAAGAACCAACACTTATTTAAATAGTTCTTGTTAGTTAAGAATAGTTATTTTTATAAAAATTCCTCTAACAACCAAAAATTATATAGACACTTCCATACGCACGCATACATCTGACTAATTGTATCTTCATACCTATATAAATATAAACATGTATAAGTCTTGTTTCATGAAGACAATTCGTGTATAGCTCTGCAAATTATGTTGATTCTAGAGCGTCTGTGCTGATGAGAACACAGATGTTATTACATAAGTATAACGTTAATGTTCGAAACTGCAGTCCATAGATAACTCTTTATTCTGTATATTTTGTCCTGTTCTGGCGTTTTGCGAAATTTTTCTGGAGAACATTATTTTTCTTTGTGGTTGGGTCGTTGATGACCTCTTTCTAGCATATTGGATGTCCACCTAGTAGTCATCCCTTATACACGTATAAACATGTATATATATGCATGTATGTGTGTGTGTATGTATGTGTTTATGTGCATATATACATACATACACACACACGCACATATATATGTGTGTGTGTGTGTGTGTGTTGTGTGTGTGTTGTGTGTGTGTGTGTGTGTGTTGTGTGTGTGTGTGTGTGTGTGTGTGTGTGTGTGTGCGTGAGAAAGGCAGAAAAGCATATGTTTCGCATATTGTTCATACTTTAGTTGTATTCAAAAGTCGTTTCCTTAAGATAAACACCGCCATATGTACAATTACATAATTGTGACGCGTAATTAGTATAAATTTAATCAAATTAAGAGTCAAATTAATTTTTGTTTACCCAAATCATTAGGAATGAGATGTAATCAGGAAACTCAGTCTGGTTTAAATAAATGGAGACC
>NC_068991.1:16933830-16938179 GCF_001194135.2 Octopus bimaculoides | reverse complement strand
ACCGAGAGATGTTTATTCATCAATTCTCTATATGGAAGTGTGTGGTGGAGGAGGGGCATGAGTGTGTGTGGTGGGAGTGTGGAGGGAGTGTGTAGGGCTAAAGAGAGAGAGAGAGAGAGAGAGAGAGAGAGAGAGAGAGAGAGAGTGTGTGAGGAGAGAGAGAGTGTGTGAGGAGAGAGAGAGTGTGTGAGGAGAGAGAGAGTGTGTGTGTTTGTGTCTGTGTGCGCGCGCGCATGTGAGTGTGATGAGGAACACGTAATTTTCTAGAGTCTTAACCGTCATGTGACGGGCAACTCTGAATGTATACTTTTGCCACCATGGGTAATATTCAATAAATACGACATACAATGTGGAGGCGCAATGGCCTAGTGGTTAAGGCAGCGGACTCGCGATCATAGGATCGCGGTTTCGATTCCCAGACCGGGCGTTGTGAGTGTTCATTGAGCGAAAACACCTAAAGCTCCACGAGGCTCTGGCAGGGGATGGTGGCGAACCCTGCTGTACTCTTTCACCACAACTTTCTCCCACTCTTACTTCCTGTTTCTGTTGTGCCTGTAATTCAAAGGGTCAGCCTCGTCACACTGTGTCACGCTGAATATCTCCGAGAACTACGTTAAGGGTACACGTGTCTGTGGAGTGCTCAGCCACTTGCACGTTAATTTCACGAGCAGGCTGTTCCGTTGATCGGACCAACTGGAACCCTCGTCGTCATAAGCGACGGAGTGCCAACAACAACAACGACATACAATAGTTATGATTCGGCTTTTACCAAATTTCTCGGTGCTTATACAAAGTGATGAAATGAACGCTAATTTTCAGAAGAAAATATATATATTACCTCAAAAAATAAACATGTAATTTGTATAACTCCTCCCATATCTATTCTGTCATTTAGCGCTTCCTCTCCGTTTCCTTGTAGCACCATACCTTCTCCCCTTTCATTTTCTGTGTCTCTGTTCTCTCTTGTCAGTTTGCTCTGTTAACATATAAATATCCATATATTTATTACTTGAATTTTCATCGGTTGAAAAATTTCAGTCTGTGCCCTTTTCTCTATTTACATGCATACATGAAAAATATATCTTGTATATCAAACCCAAGCTGGTCTGTTTATTTACCTATTTGCATCATTTTCTTCCCGCACCCCCCTCTCTCTCTCTCCCTCTCTCTCTCCCTCTCTCTTTCCCTCTCTCTTTTCTCTCTCTCTCTCTCTCTCTCTCTCTCTCTCCCTCCCTCCACACACCCACATATTAATATTAATGACGAGAAATACTCCACGGATGCAGATTTTATGTCTTTATTAATGCATTTCTGCATTTGTTTGGGCATGACATGTATTTTTATGGGACCACTTCACCATATCCGTGGGATATATATATATATATATATATATATATATATATATATATATATATATATACACACATATATATAACCATAAGATATGGTGCTCCAGCATGGGCACAGTCAAATGACTGAAACTGAGACAAGTAAAAGAATAAAAGAATATATTACATACACACACACACACACACGTATACATATATAATTATATATATATATATATATATATATATATATGATCACTCTTACTTTCCCTTAGGATCTACTGAAATACATCACATTCTTTATTCTTTAGCATTTACCGCATATGTATAGATTCAACACTAATTCTGTGATTTATATTTTATATCCCAAATTGTGGAACGCTTTAGAGTAGAGAATCTTCCTTATGGGAGATTTTGTTCGTGGCTTCAACAATGTGACTCTATTTGCAATACCACCTGTTATTCTTTACGTCGCCTACAAACTATATTTACACGAGTTTATTTTTCTTGCAGCTTTCTCTCATGCGATCCTACACTGATGACGTGAATACTCATGCATATTTTTATGTGTTAATTTCGCAGCAACATATCACTTTCAGCGTAAAAATAGTATATATATGCATTCTGATTTAATAGGAATGTCATATTTGATTTTTCAGTCTATTCCTTATGCACTACGTATAAATAGACATTGGTGACTACCTATGTAATCAAGTCAGCCATTATATGTATATGGATCTGATCGAGTGCAGTGTTTGTAAAACCTGTTATTCCTGCATTTTCTTCTCCAGATATAGTAGATGATATTTTCATAAAGACTTCTTCTGAAGAATCAATTTTCATATATAATATGTTCATCAAAGTTGACAAACACATTCGATTTTGAAATGAAACATCCCAACAGCACTAGATCCCGATCCCTTTCTCTTCACGAGTTTCGATTCAGAATTACAGAGAAAGGTGTAGCCATTACAAACAATTTCCAAAAGAATTTTGTTTGTTGAAGCCTACTTTTGCACTACAGATCAGTTCTAAATACCAGAAACAAAACTGCCTACGAATGAAATTAAAAAGTATGTATACACAAGCGATGCAGCGAAACGGGTGACAGAGCCACCAACACCAAGAAGTCCCAAAGGGTGATAATGAACAGTGGTTAACCAGCATTCTTTGGCTTGATTATACAACACCAACGATGGTCTACATCTCCAACAGTATTTACTTTTTAAAAATTACCGATAGCAAAAGTAGCAAACTTAAAGAATAAGAACAAGGATCGTTATGTTTGACTAAGCCCTTCGAGACGATGCTCCAGAATAGCTGCAGTCAGATGACCGAAACAAGGAGAAGATAGAAGATGAAAAGAGACAATACTTTGATAACTATTGTTCTTACACCTTTTTTCGATACATCTTAATATTTTTATTATATCATTTTCAATCATAATTGTGTGGATGAAATCCTACGACACTAAGAAACAAACTGTTTTAGTGAATCACTTATTCTTTGTTTGACTCTTACACCGCTCCTCTATCATTTGGTTTCCTTCCTCTTACTCTTTTCTCTCTCTCTTTCTCTTTTTTCTATTTATTTCTTTAGCTTTGCATTTACCTACCCAGTTATATGTATGAGTATGCGTACATAAAATAAAACATACAGATCTTCACATGTACTGACGCCAAACGCTTGCATGTGTTCACACGTACGTCTACGTGTACAACTACCCTGTTGATGTTGGCGAGAAATCTAGAAATAAAGCTAAATAATAACATACGCACACATACATACATATATACAGACAGTCAGACAGATAGATAGACTGACAGACAGACAGACAGACAGACAGACAGACAGACAGACAGACAGACAGACATATGTATGTATATGCATGAGTGTAAACGTACGTGCATACATATATGCATGTATCTATGTATGTATATGCGTGCGTGCGAGTGTGTGTCCTTACGTATATTCTTTACTTCGAATATGAGTTGGCCGTTGATTCTGCTCGATGTTTCCTTGCTATCCCATTCTGTTCGATCAATAAACGATAAAGGTCAAACACGAGGCTAATTCTGTTGTAGTCGTAAGGTCTCGGCTGTTCTCTTCGATCCGTTGCCTAGTTGCTAAAGACAGAATTTAAAAAAAAAATTAATATGGCTTCCAAAATCTTTCGGTGATTTCATACAACGTTTGTGTGTTACTTTCTATCGATTTGTAACGTAGAGTTTGTTTTGGTATTTTAGCCTTAACCATATGTATTTGTAGCGAATATCCTGTACCCTACTTTCTCGTGTTCGATATTTTAAGATTTGTAGCTGTTGTTATTGTAATTTTTCTGGCAGTAGGTCGTCCCTTAGTGACGAGACCTATGATCAAAAGAATTGCAACTTGATAGATAAGTGAATTTTTCAGGCATAGTTCATCAAGCTATACGTTATTCATTGTTATAATGTTTAACAGAATATATCAATAGATTTTTCGCCATCACTGTATGTATTATTACACAGATATTAATTTGCTTTGTCTTAATATACATTTTTTTTTTTTGCATACAGTAGAAGAAAACTTTTTCGATTTGATACACCAGATTCGAGGTGTGGTTGTTTGGTAAGAAGTTTGCTTGCCAACCACATTTTTCCAGGTTCAGTCCCACTGGGTTGCACCTTGGACATGTATCTTCCACTCTAGCCTTGGATCCAGCAAAGCCTTGTGAGTCGAAACTGGAAGAAGCCCGTCGTATTTATGTGTGTGTGTGTGGAGGGCTATGTCTTTGTGTCTGTGTTTGTCCACCACCACCACCACCACCACCACCACCGCTTGACAACGGATGTTGGTGTATTTACGTCCCCGTCACTTAACGGTTCGGCAAAACAGACCGACAGATTAAGTACCAGGCTTGAAAACAGTACCAGGATTAAAAACAGACTGCAAACGAATTTGTGTTTGCGCCGAAAGGAACCAGGTTTCAACGTAGCACTCTTCCACTAATGACCATAGATGAGTATATTTATTGTCATT
>NC_068991.1:16932281-16932846 GCF_001194135.2 Octopus bimaculoides | reverse complement strand
TATATATATATATATATATGTATATATATATATATTCTTTTATTTGTTTCAGTCATTTGACTGCGGCCATACTGGTGCGCCGCCTTTAGTCGAGCAAATCGACCGCAGGACTTATTCTTTGTAAGCCTAGTATTTATTCTATCGATATCTTTTGTCGAACCGCTAAGTTACGGGCGCGTAAGCACACCAACATTGGTTGTCAAGCGATGTTGGGGGACAAACGTCTTTGATTGGCTAAAATTACCCAAATACAACTTTAACGCGAAATAACTTCTAAAATACGAAATTTTGTCAAAAATGTTCAAGGCAAACCGTGTTCTTCGTGAGATATTCCACTAGTATAAGAAATTTCAAAATGTTTGGTTAAAAAAAAATTGATTAAAATATCTGTGCGCCAAATTGAACAGATTCTGTCCGTCTTTGTTGGAGACGGAAAAGAGAGATTTGAGGGGGATTTAGCCGATGTTTCTCCAAAAGATGAGCGGCCATTTTGGTATCCCCCTTCCTTGATGTTTGTCCGACTTTCTGCTGTTTGTTACAATGTTGTGGACCTCGTAATTGATCC
>NC_068991.1:16930637-16931788 GCF_001194135.2 Octopus bimaculoides | reverse complement strand
ATATATATATATATATATATATAAAATAACAACAACAACTGCAATAATAATCCTTTCTACTAAAGGCACAGGGCCTGAAATTTGTGGGGAGGGGACTAATCGATTACATCGACCTCAGTGTTTTATTTGATTTATCGATTCATCTCACGTTACTCTGCGATCACTTCCACACCTGACGCGTGGTATACAGTGCTCTGTTCAGGCAACGTCGATTTGATGGAGAGAGTGAGCTAATGTGCGGTACGAACATTTGATCATTATAAACAGATCATTTGTGCTGGCCGTTCAGCAAAAGCTGAACGCTCATGTGTCGCCTTGGACGGGAGAGTCCATCATACATATGCATAGCTTTAATTTTATCACAGATGCGAGAACAGTACCTCATTGTGGTTTTTTTCCTGAGCTCTGTAGAGAATTAGTAGCTGTTGGAGATTGGAATATTTTCTGGATCTGAAGAGAAAGGCCAGTCTTTGAGATGCTGTCTTTGTCTCGTTAAGGATGCGCGTTAGTCGGAAGAGATCGTCAGTGAAAGGGGAGACTAGCGTTTGGAGCAATCGCGAAGACCTCCGTTGCGTGTTTATAATGTTTAAGAGGGAAACTGAAGTGCGATGAAGTTTTCTATATGTGTGTGTGTCTGTATATTTATGTATGTGTAAGCTTTTGCTATGTTTAGATGCATGTCCTGTATATGTGTGAGCGTGTATGTATGTGTATGCATGTGTGTGAGTGCGTGTGTATGTGTGTGAGAGAATGTGTGTGTGTGTGATAGAGGAAGAGAGAGAGAGTGTGTGTGATAGAGAAAGTGAGAGAGAGAGAGTGTGTGTGATAGAGAAAGAGAGAAAGAGTGTGTGTGATAGAGAAAGAGAGAAAGAGAGTGTGTGTGAGTACGTGTGTGTGAGAGAGAGAGTATGTGTGCATGTGTGCGTGTGGGAGAGAGAGAGAGAGAGAGAGAGAGAGTGTGTGTGTGTGTGTGTGTGTGTGTGTGTGTGTGTGAGTGTCTGTGCCTCTGTGTGTCTGTATCTGTGTGCATACGTGTGTATACATGCCATAAGTAAACTGTGGGGCAGCAGCTAAGACTTCGTAGGGTAAAAAAGACATAGTCAAACAAAACACAAAAATAAAAAGCATTTTTATTTTAATTCCAAAATAAG
>NC_068991.1:16927880-16930435 GCF_001194135.2 Octopus bimaculoides | reverse complement strand
TATATATACCACACTGAGAGAACATTGGAACTAACTTATTGATTGAGTCAGAGATAGTTTTTAGATTATTATCATTACACGATAAAACCCGGATAATGTTGTTTTTATTTATCTATTTATTCATTTAGTTATTTATTCATTCATTCATTTGTTTATTTATTTATAGCATACTGCGAGATAAAAAAAAAACGGATGTTCGGTTCTACCATTGCTGATATTAATTTTAATCGATCATGTTGGTAGCTGTTCGTTATTTGAGATCTCAATTATGGTTTTGATTTCTCTCTTCTCTCTTTTTTGTTTTTATCACATACGAAAATACGCGACACTACTAAGATTTTGTATCAGTGAACAAATACTCACGCAGCAAGATACAATTTTATTACATAGCAGCAGCAGGGGTACGATAGATATTTTAAATAGTAGTGAGATACGGTAAGTTCGCTAATAGATAGCAGAAAATAATAAATATATTAAACGGCGGCCAGATACAATAAATACGTAATTCGGCTGCAGAATACAACGAATTTATTAAATAGCAATTGAGTAAAATAATTTTCCAAACAGGCAGCAGAAAAAAAGTATTTTAGATAGTAACTGAAAGGATACAGGAAATCCTTAAATAGACAGTAGGATGCAAGCATTAATTCTCAGGCTCTGTGGAAAGATGAGAGGTGACATAACATGACCTTCGTTACTGACTATCAGAGATGCTTGAAACTTAGCGCGCATCATTCTAGGGATATCAGAAGGATCTGCTGACAATCATCTATCATTTTTTTTTCTGCGAAACTTTGAGAATTTGCTGAAATTTTTCTCATTAGAGAAGAACCAAAACATGCTATATTCGTGAGGGATTTTAACCTTGCTAAGTAACCACTTGTCACAGATCAGATGGATTTCCTATGCCTTTGCAGACATGAATTGGTCTCTATTCAGTACATACGAATTGTATCGAATGTCGTTACGTACCACAGTTCTGATAGTCTACTCCAACATTTGAAGTTCTTTGGTGACGGCCTTCATTGATTTTCTATGATCATCATAGATAATGTTTTGAGCCAGATGAATGCACTACGATGTCCTTGTAGTGCCACGCAGTGGGAATGAACCCGGAACCACGCGGTTGGTAAGCAAGCTACTTACCACACAGCCACTCCTGCACCTATAGCATGGTATTATTTATTATAAAAATGTTATCAGATTCAATAAGATGTTTAATTTATTTCTCTTTGATACAGTCGAAACATTTCCACCAGAAGTTTCCAATTCCATCCAAACTTTGTGTACAAAAGATCTTTCAATATTTAGGAAGTTGACAATTTCTAAATCGCTGTGTACCGCACATATAACAACAATGATTGAATGTCTTTTCATTCCTTGTGTTAACATTTTATCTGCCATGAAAGATCTGAAATTTAAAAAAAAATCCTTTTAATTAGCTTGAAGAAAGTAATATGGTGATAGTTAAATGTACTAAAATTTCTCTCGTACCCAGTGTGTTTATGTTTGTGAGTGTGTCTTCTATCTCGATATTGGCTAAAAATACAGCGTTTTTACCAATCTTTAAACCTTTGTAACCCTTTTCCCCAATTTTTTTCTCTGCAACATCATACCTTCATAGCAATGAGACTGGAAGACTACATTATTATAGCCAATTTTCAGATTTTTTACTCCCTTTTAAAAAATGCATATTTTGCGAATGAAAAAAACTAGATCCATGATTTCTGCGCGTCATAATGGAATCCAAAATGCGGTGCCAGTGTTCAATCTTCAACAACAAAACAGCTTTAAATGAGACATGAAGTTAGACAGGGATGCGTAATCACCCCCTGCACACTTTTCCAGCTTCCGTTCAGCCGTGCGCGAGTTCACTTTGAGCAAACACCTACAAGGTATCTAAATCTCATCCAACAGAGATAGCAAGTTATTCGAACCTGGCAGACGGCTACATTGCTAACTAAACCTCAGTAGAGCTACAGACAATTGTTGACGCTTTGACTGGCGAATATGAAAGCTTGAGTCTCACTCTCAACGTATGTAAAACTCAGATCTTCCGTCAGTAAACATTCAACAAGTAGGACTTTGTTTCTACAATTTGGGCATATGGACATTTAGTGGAAAATTTAGAGCACATCCAATATTTGGATAGCCATATATTACAGGTGTATATATGGAGGAGGTCAAACGCTGGATAAAACGCGCCGGTGAATTGCACACCAAGAAACACACACATACACATACACGTACACTCACACACAAATACAATAGAAAACATCACAAACATACACACATACACAGAAAAGAAAACATTACAAACACACACACAACTCTAGGTACTTTTTGGTTATCTCACCCCCATTAAAAATTGCCATTAAAGAATTGGGTTATCTCTCCACTAAAAAATTGAGTTTAGGTGGCAACAATAGATTGGATTAAAAGAGTTAGATCCTTTTGATTCAATACTTCAACACATTGTTGACATTTAGCCTCCTCAATAAGAATGGTATGATTTGTTATAAAAATGTTATCAGATTCAATAAGATGTTTTATCT
>NC_068991.1:16918970-16926237 GCF_001194135.2 Octopus bimaculoides | reverse complement strand
CTGAGTATAGATTTGTACAGCAAAATGATCGTGCTGTGCGTGCATTCTGTTGTAAATCTGTCGTATGTCGTACATCAATTGCACAAAGACACTATCAAACTAGACACCAGACTACATTTAAAAACTCCGATTAGAAAAGTGAAGCCATAAAAAGGGCTATTTCTAGTTACAAAAAATGCACTTCTGCTTTTGTTCAAATTCTTGGAACCAAAAATAAAGTCAACGAATGTAGTTACACAATTGCTCAATGTATAGCTGAGAAAGGTAAACCTTTTACAGATGGAGAATTTATCAAAAAAGCTATTCTGAGAAGTGCAAACATTTTGTTCTGTGATTTACCAAATGCTGGAACAATACTGTCTCGAATTCAAGAAATACCAGCTTCTGCAAGATCAATAAAACAAAAAGTTGGATTACAAAAAGCTGCTGCATTCAGTGTCGCCGTGGTAACAAGATGTTAATGCCTCACTGTCTGCTGATTGGCTAAAATTCCCAAATTTAATTCCAAATAACATCAGATTCTTTAATTTAAGTTACACCAAAATTGAAAACAATCTGAGCAAAATTAAAGGGGGCTGATTTTGCGAATGAAATTAACTAGATCCAATTGCTTTACCACTTCTTATTGGTTGAAACAATCATGAATTAAGGCGGGCAACTTAACTTTTGTTTTGCGGCAAAATTGTCTTACGGCGAACTTTCCTAGAACCGCTGTCGATGAAAGTACCGACGTGAATGACATAGCGCGCCTAGCAATTGCTGCAAGGTACTGTGACAATGATCGTATTTATGAAGAATTCTGTTCTTTGATTCCTCTTACCAATACAACTACTGGACAGGATATTCTGACTGCATTTGTAAATTATTTCGAAAATCAAGGAATTAATATAAATAGAATATTTTGTATTACTACTGATGGTGCACGTGCAATGATTGGAAAGGGAAAAAGATTTGTTAAGCTTCTTGAAAATTATATTGGACGCAATGTAATGAGTTTTAATTGCTGTTAAAATGCTAAGGGCAGGATTTATGTGTGATCAGGATATTTCAATAGATCATGGGGCATCATTTCATAATGATATTACAGAAATTAAAACAGGCCGGTTGACATCAGGAAAATTTAACTGCAAAAATTTCGTCACAAAGCTTGAGTTCTGTCATGGAGACTGTTGTTAAAATAGTTAGCTTCATAGTTTCTCGCTCTTCACTGACTCACAGACAATTGAAGTCCTTTCTGCAAGAATTAGACAGCGAATATGCAGACCTCCCACTACACAGTAATGTCTGTTGGGTTAATCGGGGTAATGTTTTGAACAAATTTGTATCATGCTTAGAAGAAATCAAAATATTTTTTGAAGAGAAACATTTCCCAGAATTGAACAATGAAGACTGGTTATTTAAATTGATGTTTCTAAGCAAATTGATGTTTATAAGCAAACACTTGAATGATTTAAATTTGCATTTACAAGGAAGGGATCAAACAGTACTTGATCTTTTTGAACACTTGAAAGGATTTTTGTTTATATTAGATATCTTTTGGCGTGATATACATAGCAACACTTATAAATACTTTCCAAATGTAAAAGCTTATTCAAATCGATTTAATGTTAATAAAAATGAACTTCAAAAATATATTGCAACGTTGAAAGAAGAATTTTCCAAGCGAGGTAAAAATTTCGAAATTTACGCTCCTATACATTTCTTTCTCATCAAACCCAACTTGACTGATTTGAAAACGAACCCATTTCTATCACTTTTTGAGTGGATGCACGTCGATAGTCTTGAAATGGAAATGATTGAATTAACAACTTCAGAATTATGGTAAACAAAATTGTGGAATTATTAAAAATTCTTGAAAGAAGCTAGATGTCGTTGCCTGAAAGATTCAATTCTTTGAAGAAAATCTCATATGCCCTGCTTTCAGCTTTTGGCTCAACATATACCTGCGAACAAATTTTTTCACATATGAAATCTTTTTTGAGTCCACAAGGAAGTTGTCTGACAATTCAACATTCGGAAGCTTGCGTGAAGCTTTAAGTCACAAATTATGCACCTGATATTGAGAAATTAAATATAAAAAGTACATGGACAAAGTTCTCATTAATTTATAGAAATTTAATGTAACTATTGTTTATACCTTGTTTATAATTTTGTTCTGTTGTTTATAATTTGAAAAAATGTTTTTAATTAATTTTTTAAATAAAATTATATTTGTTTCCACGAAATTTGAATTATTAAAGGGTTAATAACATAGATTTCTTTTTGCGAGTTTCAAGAGCGTAAACTCTTCTAATAAAAATAGTGATATTAGGTTGGCATGCGCAATGCTTTTGGAAGCTAGGTTTGGCACTCCATTATCAAAAAGTTGCCGACGCCTGTTTTAGACAATAAACATCCCTTCTCTCACCCTCTAACACTTTGAATTCTACATCAAACTACATTTAAAGAAAACTTCAAACAAAAAATCTCCAGACAATTTCTTGACCCCAAACAGAAGATAGATTGCTTTTACTTCAAACTTTTCAAATTTTTATACATATTTACTAGTATTTGATAAGATGAAATAGATCGAAACCGGTAATATTAATGTTTTTATTTTTATAATATTTCATTAAATTCCCTCTTAAACTGAAATGTCTTAGACTTAATTCTGTGCTATTTCCACCATCAGCTTTTTTATAATGTATGCATTATGTATGTACACGTGAGTTGGTGTTTGTAAAAGACATGAGAAGACAATATTCAATTTATGTTGTAGAGTTTATTTCCTCATTGGCTGGAAGCTTGAGATTGGAATCTAACGACGAAAGTAATATCCTGTTAGGGCATATAGTCCGGCACAAACTCATCCCTCCATCGTCCTAGTATCAACCGATATCATCTGATCTAACCGATCGATATTTATTTATCTCACATCTGTTCGTTTAAACGAATCGCTCGCTAAACGTTTCTTTATCGGAGAAATCAGTCGAAGCTTGATATTGCTATCAGAATGGTTCCTCTGAAAGCCATATAGACCCGTAAGATTCAACGAAACTAATACAGAACGATTCTAAACGAAATACTCGTAAATTATATTTACAACTACAGCTTATCTGAGAATCGAACAACTGCAAGCAGAGCGTCGTTGATTCGATTTGACGAAACTCTGCTGGCAATCACAACCGTTATTTGTTCATGCATTCACACAGACATTCACGAACGAAACAGTCAAATCCACATATATTTACACACACACACACACACGTCTTTTACCTTTAACTTGTTTCAGTCATTTAGACTGCGGCCATGCTGGGGGACCACCTGTTTTGGGGCTGTATAGGAGGTCATCAGGAAGAGAGTGCTTCTTATTTCTTTATTGCCCACAAGGGGATAAACATAGAGGGGACAAACAAGGACAGACAAACGGATTAAGTCGATTATATCGACCCCAGTGCATAACTGGTACTTATTTAATCGACCCCGAAAGGATGAAAGGCAAAGTCGACCTCGGCGGAATTTGAACTCAGAACGTAACGGTAGACGAAATACTGCTAAGCATTTCGCCTGGCGCACTAACGATTCTGCCAGATCACCGCCAAGAAGAGAGTGCATCTTGGGGAGCTCACTACCAACTTGTACAATGTTTCTCACTTCACTTTTCACCACTGCATTTATACGTTTATTTTTACTACTGTTGTTTATCAGGTGCTGCCTGGTGATATCATACGGCATTCGAAGGCCGTCGGCACTGATCTCAGGCCTCTACCAGCTTCATTTCTTCCTAGGTAGAGCCTGTCAACATCATTATTTCTGTGGAAGTTCCCAGTTGTTGTCAGGATTTTGAGGGTTTTGATATTTATGGAGTGGATTTCCCCTACAGACCAATCAAGTATCCCAAACGTTGGGATCAGCACTGGTACTGCAAATGGATTGTGGGTATTGTTTTGTTGTAAGAAGAGAGTTCCGACTGCCATATTTTCTTAAGTCTGGTGTAATATTCTCGGTTCACTCTTTCTTTATTCACAATGCCTTCATATGATACCTTTTCGTCTGTGCCTAGGTACCTGTAACATTCTTTGTGTGGAATGGGGGAGATAGAGAGATCGTTGATGCTCATGTTTGGGGTTTGGGAGACTGACTTTCCTCGTTCTGTTACCAAATATGAACATTTCTTTTGGCCAAATTCCATGCCTATATCAGCTGAAAATGTTATTAATTCCAGTTGTTTTTTTGGCATTGTTAACCCTTTTAGCATAACTCTTGAGGTCGTCTACAAAGAAATTATGAGTTACATTGATATTTCTAGAAGTTGAAGATCCTAGCATTAACCATTTGTTTTCTGCAGGATGTATGTATGTCTGTCTGCATGTATGTATATATGCATGTATGTATGTATGCATTAACCCCTCCAAACTTTATCCCCCACACACACACACACGTACACAGGTTTTATACTTTAAATTGTTCCAGAGTGAAGGGTCGAAATTTTTGATAATACTATTCCCAAAGACATAAATATTCTCATGAGACATTAAAAAAATTACTCGCTTGAGAATGTTCCTCTTAGTAAATGAGAATAATTGACTAGACGGGAGAATAACCAATTACTATACTGATCAATAGCTGTTGGCTATACTCATGAATAGCTAATGACTATACGGCTTAATAAGCAATGACTATACTAGGCAATGACCAATGACTGTAGTTTGATAGTTTGAATACTTTGTTAGGTCTCAGCCAGAATTGGCTCAGGCCAAGATGAACTTAAAAGCACCATCTGGAGAAGGTATTTAATCATGTTTCATGTTACCTCTTACTTTGGACACTATAGCCCATTCGAGTAAAGAGTTACTGTTTGCAGTAATGTATACGGCTGTCCGTGGTTTGTCTGGAATTTGTAGAAGGAATTTGTTCAGGAACCGTTCGAATGCTATTGGGTCTTTTTTCCCCCTTGTTTGTCTTGGTAGAATGTTAAAGAGTGCCGGGCCAGTTGAGGTGAAATTGTTCTGTCTTAGTGTTGTGATGTGACGTAAGCA
Source organism: Octopus bimaculoides (assembly GCF_001194135.2). Taxonomy (NCBI): domain Eukaryota; kingdom Metazoa; phylum Mollusca; class Cephalopoda; order Octopoda; family Octopodidae; genus Octopus; species Octopus bimaculoides. Next base: position 16,921,219 of record NC_068991.1, on the reverse strand, counting down.
TGATTTTTGCAGAAGATGGATGATACGGGGACCAACATCATCTTGGCAATGTCGGTGGAATGTTTTTCACATCATGCACATGATATAGTGCTCACGGCAACATTGGAGGGAATACAGTTTGAGCGCCTCAAGCCGAGCCAAGTAATCAAGACCTGTCATGTAGCCCATTTGTGTGTGTGTGTGTGTGTGTGTGCGGGAGAGATTGATCTCTGGGATGCTTCAAAAACTGGACAATATCAATTATTGTACTAGTCAATAACCAATGAGTATACCGGTCAATATCTGCGACAATACTGTACGGACCAACAACCAATGTTATTCTGGTGAATGACCATTAATTGTATACATCTAATCCGAATAAACGCTGCTTCATACATTAATATAGTACACACATCTATAGCATTACGAACATGCTAAAGACTGAAGCATCGTAGAATAATACATCATAAGTTAAGTTGTGTTGATATGGCTGGAAAACTAGGAAAGCAATTGCGTGACTTTTTAGGGAATAAAAGTTAACTTGCTAACGTTTTTGTGTAAGGAAAAGCACACACGTAATTTCGTCTCAAAGAATTCATCGTCGTGGAGCCATTACTGTTTATAGTGCCTCTCTCTCAGACATATCTGCAGTCATAAGAACAGCCATTTTCAATTACTGATATTAACAAAATGTCAAAGGCAATCAAGAGTTCTGATAATGCCAATAACCTATTGAAAATCTAAAAGCCATATAAAGGTAGGCTGATAAAAAAAAATACACTCAGTTCAATGTTAGAAAGTGTAAAACACTCTACAATCAACCTCCTAAAAACCCCAGTAAATTGAGTATATGATACTAGGAACCTGGATAGACGGCAATGCTAAGGGCAGTATTTATGTGTGATCAGGATATTTCAATAGGTCATGGGGCATTATTTCATAATGATGTTACAGAAATTAAAACAAGCCGGTGGATTAAGTAGCAGACTTACAAAATATGTAAGAAATGGAGTCGATTTATTCGACTAAACCCCTCAAGTTAGTACCCCAGCATGGCTGCAGTCCAATGACTGAAACAAGTAAAAGATGGAAGATACTTACATAGACTTTTACTTACATTCTTGCAATCACACATGTATTCGTTCATACATACAGACTTACACTCATATATGTATACATACATACGTACATACATACATGCATACGTACATACATACATACGTACATACATGCGTACGTACATTCATTTTTACAATTATACATTCTTGCATTGATGCATATATACGTACATACATAGTTGCGTACATATATAATATTAATGCATATATGCATACTTATACCCATACATATACACACATACGTACGTGCGTACGTTCATACATACATACATGTAGATATATACATACGTACATATATACGCACGTACATACATACATACATAAACACATACATAAATACATAAGTACATACATGTACATATATACATGTACATATACGTATATATGTGTGTGTGTGTGCGCGCGTGTGTACATACATACACGTACGTAGACACATGTACACATATACTGATATATATTTCTTTATTGCCCAGAAGGGACTAAACATAGAGGGGACAGACACGTACAGACAAACGGATTAAGTCGATTACATCGACGCCAGTGCGTAACTGGTACTTTATTTATCGACCCCGAAAGGATGAAAGGCAAAGTTGACCTCGGCGGAATTTGAACTCAGAACATAAAGACAGACGAAATACCGGTAAGCATTTCGCCCATAGTGCTAACGTTTCTGCCAGCTCGCCGCCTGTTGTGTACACATATATTGATATATACGTACGTACATCCACGTGCTTACATGTATACATATGCGTACATTCATACATGCATAATTTTTTTTTTAAGGAATAATAATAACTAGATAGAAATACAAAACACACTAAGAACAAGCACATGAAGAATAATCGATAACGATTTCGTTTAATCAGCCATTGTACATAGAGCAAGACGTTTCAGACATATCCATATTGAATTAAGGACGTTAGCTTTTAATTCGTTTGGATTATATCTGCATAAGTGTGTGTGTGGCTGGCTGTGTCTGTAGGTTCAACCAATATAAGCACTCACACGCACATACACATGCATGCAAGCGAAAACATATTGCAAATAGGTTGGTAAACATGTTTATTCATACATACAAACCTACCGACATATATATATAAACATATATACACAAGAGAAAAAGGCCAGGTCAGTTCCTTCTCAATTTTATTC
>NC_068991.1:16912125-16913062 GCF_001194135.2 Octopus bimaculoides | reverse complement strand
TATATATATATATATACATATGTATATACATATACATATATATATATAGCGGTATGTGTGTGCGCTTGTGTATATGCGTGTTTTTATGTACATGTATGTATGTATGTATGTATGTATATATATATATATATATATATATATATATATATACACATATGAGTGTGTATATATGTATGTACATGTGTATATGTTTGTTTATTATGTATATATACATGTATGTATACGTATGTATTCACCATGCAGTTCACTCATGTCTACTAACGCTAATAGTATAAAATGAAACTTTCACCGATCCATTATATTTCCAGTCTTTAATTTACTTGATTGGTTTGTTCGCATTCAATGTGATCTTGATGCAGATCAATACGCATTTATTTATTTACTTATTTATGTATTTTTACATAATACACTTTGGTAATTGATCGGTAAAGATGTTTGATACGTCACACATGCAGAATCAACTTCATTTTCTGGCATTTAAAAAATAACGTTGTTTATACTTGCCCTCTTGAGGCCCATTTGCAGTTAATGAAAGGATTTTGTTGATGTTGTTGTTGTTTAACCCTGAGTCAGACCTTACTAGTGGCGGATCATAGGTAAAATTAGTTGGGGTGTTGCTTCAGAAATTTTTTAGCTGTTGTCTTAATATTGTTGTTGTTGGCACTCCGTCGCTTACGACGTCGAGGGTTCCAGTTGATCCGATCAACGGAACAGCCTGCTCGTGATATTAACGTGCAAGTGGCTGAGCACTCCACACACACGTGTACCCTTAGCGTAGTTCTCGGGGATATTCAGTGTGACACAGTGTGACAAGGCTGACCCTTTGAATTACAGGCACAACAGAAACAGGAAGTAAGAGTGAGAGAAAGTTGTGGTGAAAGAGTACAGCAGGGTTCGCCACCATCCCCTGCCGGAGCCTCGTGGAGCTTTAGGTGTT
>NC_068991.1:16908753-16911737 GCF_001194135.2 Octopus bimaculoides | reverse complement strand
CAGCAACATTGTATCTGGAAGCAAGATAATAATCGAATTCTATACTTTATCGCATTCAAGAATATAAACACGTTTTTAAGCACAACACATGCGGAGTCAAAAAGAAACACTGCCTTTCACCAGCACACCGGGGTCGGCACTGCGTGAACTATAGTGCTCTCTCACTCTAGCGTGAAGCTTCCTATCTCGGACATGTGAGCATGCACACAACAGCCAAACACCGCGTCACTGGAACTGAGAAGCGCATAGTTCTATACAAGGATTTTTTTTTTTTTTTTTTTTTCATAAATTAGGGGATGGCTACTGACACGAAACTTAAGGATTATATAACGTACAAGTATAAAGAAAGAATTAAAGAAATAAGGACTCGTCATATTGAATGTTATCGATAATATCGAGTGGAAATAGGGGGTGATGCTATTCCACAGTGCTTATACACGAGCCGTCATTGGACCCTACTGAGCAGATCTTATGATCAAAGGCTTTTCCACTGTGAATATTTGGTTCTTGAGTTGTGAAAAATTTGACTGTTATTTCTAGAATGCCGAGTGAACATGTAGAGTCACCCACATCGGTTCATGATGACTTTGTTATTGCTTGCAGTTAGTGAAAGGTTTTTGCTGTTGTTTCTCAGCTCTAAGTCAGACCTCATTGAGCAGGTCTTATGATCAAAAACAGTTTCGCTGTGAACCTGTGGTTCTTGATTTGTGAGAAATTTGACTGCTATGTTGTAGAATACCGAGTGACCACGTAGAGACACCTTTGTCGGTTCATGATGACTTCGTTATTGTTGCTGTTATTATTGCTGCTGTTGAGCAAGACAGAAAGGAGATTTGGCTGCTATTTCCGGTGACAGTACCGAGACTTCAACACCGGCCAGTCATTAACTGGCCTAAGTCAGCCTTGATTCAACAGACACATGATCTAACCATAATCATCCCGTCATCTTTTCTAGACTTAATTTTCAAGGCAGTAAGATATAATATGAAGGAAATTATGTTGCTATTCCAAGCAGACCGAGCGAACATGCAGCAGCCTTCTTTTTGGTTCGTTTATGGAAGACCTCTCTGAATAAATGGAGGAGAGAGGAAAATTTGCTCTTGTAGGCATCTCCTTTATGAGAGGACTTAGAATAGTATGTTCATTGAACTATTTCATTGAACATTAGCACACCGGACAACATCTTTACGTTCAAAATTCAAATTCCGACCAGGTCGACTTAGCCTTTCATTCTTTCGAGGTCGATAACATTAGTATCAGTTGAGCACTGGGGTCGATCTAGTCATCCTATCCCTCCTCTGAAATTACTGGATGTGGACCAAAATTTGACAGCAACATTAATTAGAAAATAGCCCGATTTATAACTTAGAAAGCCTGAGTTTTCTATGTAAGCTCTGTACATTTTGACCATGTTCATCACGTTTCGTAACTCTTGACTTATCTTACACGCATTTATTACGTATAACGTTACTTGAATCTATACATACGTTTGTGGTATTTAACGTAACATGAATCCATATGCACATTTATGATATTTAATAAGAACTGGGGGTTTTTTTAGGATAGCTTTAGAAAATTCATCTGGTTTAACTTCAAAAAGCTTCATCTTGTCATATTCCTGTTGCAGTCAGTTTCATAGCTTAGTTTTGTATTTCATAGGACTGGAAACCTTAATTCACTTAAATATGTTGCAGCAAAAGTGAAGAAGTATTTCCATTGCTTCATTCCCGACATTTAATTTTTCTTTCCTGACTTTCCTAACAGGCAGGCGTGGCTGTATATTAAGAAGCTTGCTTCCCAACCGCGGCTCGGCAGAGTGGTTGATAGAATAAGTACCAGATTTTTTTTTTAAATAAGTACTGGGTCGATTCATTCCACAAAAAATTCTTCAAGGCAGTGCCCCAACATGGCCGCAGTTAAGTGACTGAAATAAGAAAAAGATAAAAGATTTAATCAAAATAATTTGATAGATTCGGCATTTTTACTGAAGTACAATTGCTTCATCATTTTAAGGCCTGCTGCTGCTGCTGCTTAATAATCTTGCTTGATGGGACTGGGGTCATCATACGTAGAGCCGACCAGGTCCACTAGTGCTCTCCATCGCGGGCGGTCCCTTGAAAATTTCTTTTGCATCCTCCAAGCTGACGTCATTTTAGGGTGTTCTTAAACTTTATTAATATTGACAAACTCTTCGTGCAAATCGGTTAATGTTATCACTAAATGTAATTCGTACTCAATAGTATTTCGTAATATCTTCTGTTGGAATGTAGTGATAGAATACTGTTATCAACTTTACTAGGCGGTTCTAGATTATATTCTGTACGCCATTAAAATTATTATTTCAAATTTCTCCACTTCCCTTTTTCGCAAATTGAGCTATCCATTAAACACATTTATTTTCTGCCAGTAAACCAATAATTATTCGATCGCAGCCACGCAGATAAATATTCAAGTCATTCAATTCAGAAAAAAACAAAATATCAGAAAAATAATTTAACTGAAGTATTCACGTAGAATCTGAACATCTTGAAGCTAAAGGATGGGTTTTTCTATTTAGTTTTCAGGTAAAATCATTTCTGCTTCATTTCGTGTTAACATAACTCGCTAGAGAAATTTTCTCAGAGATAACAATCCGATTTCCGAGTAATGCCCTAAATGTTCGTATTTAGATCTGACTGAAGAGCTAAAAGCACTCAAGAGTTTGTTATAGAGATTTTTTATTAAATAAATACCAGTTACGCACTAGGGTCGATGTAATCGACTTAAACCCCTCCCCCAAGCTGCCCTTGTAGCAATAAATTTGAAATCATTATTATCGTGTTTAACCCTAAATAAGTCTTGGTCTGAGACATTCTAGCCATGCTATGCTCTGTCAATATATTTGCATTTGTAGGACTATATATGCATACATACAGACATACATACATACATACACACACACACACACACACACACACACACACACACACACACACACACACACA
>NC_068991.1:16907642-16908495 GCF_001194135.2 Octopus bimaculoides | reverse complement strand
ATATATATATATATATATATATATATATATATATACATATATATATACATACATATATAGATACATATATATACATACATATCCTTCGCCTGGTGGCTGTGGCGAAAGAGGTTGTTTGGTGGACAAGGCTAAAAGGCATGAGGACAGATACATTCCCCTTTGGTAGGGCTCTCATTAACTTCTTCAAGTTTCACTTGAAAAAGAAATTTGAGATTAGAGAGGGAAATGCTGTCTTCGAGTGAGTTTATTGAAAGGTGGGCGAAAGTTGCGAAAATGGCAATAGAGGTCTGTACCTCTCTAAGTGTAAACCTGTGAGTCGGAGAGAAAGAATTGGAGCGGGCACTTGCTCCTTCCTAGTGTTTCAGGGAAATCTCGGACAGTGGGGTTCCTCGATTATCTCTAGAGACCTTCCTGTATCAGGAGGTCCACATCTCTATCATCCTCCCCGCTATTTTTTTACCTTTGTTTGCTATACATATGTCTCTTCTTTTTCAGTGTATACCACGTATACTCACCCTTTTTTTAATGATTTCATTATATGTAAACCCCCACACATCATGTCTGTCTCTGTATTGTACCCCTCATCCTTCGCTCTTGTGGCAAATAAATGAACTCATTATTATTATTATTATTATTATTATTATTATTATTATTATTATTATTATATGATGGCGCTAAACTCAACAGTATTGTTACGCTGTTTTCGGATCCACTGAATCATGGTTTTTCTTCTTCCTTTGATTACAATTAATAAAGAAATTTAATTTCATATATTGCTTTAATAATTATCACAGAAAAAAAGTATAACGTTAAAAAAAAATCTATTCATAAATTATATATATAATTACTTGAT
>NC_068991.1:16905726-16907212 GCF_001194135.2 Octopus bimaculoides | reverse complement strand
TCATCATCATCATCATCATCATCATCATCATCATTATCATCATCATCGTCGTCATCATCATCATCATCATCATCATCATCATCATCAACAACATCATCATCAACATCATCGTCGTCGTCGTCGTCGTCGTCGTCGTCGTCGTCGTCGTCGTTGTCAGCATCGATGGCCACAGTGTCTCCAATACTCTCACTAGTTTATAAATTATCATTTTCTTTTCTCTCTGCCACTTATTTACTGAACAGACATACTCAAACACTTACACAAACGCATACACACTCACTCACGCGCGCTCGCGCACGCACACACACATACCCACGCACCTGTACACGCACTACTTCAAATCATCATCATGATCACCATCATCATCATCATCATCATTCACCATCATCATTATTATAGTTGTTATTATTATTGCTGTTGCTGCTGTTATTATTATTATTGTTGTTGATGTTGTTGTCATTATTATTATTATTATTATTATTCAGTACTTGCTTTTATCACGTGCTTTCACTTCCACTACCGAGCGCAACTCTGTGGGCCTTGGGTATGTGCAGTGGTTTGTTGTGGCGCTCTGTATTGAAAGTATTTTACGCAGGATGTGCGCGGTGCCTACTAGTGTTATTTTCTGTATGTTATATACATTCGTAAGTCCTGATGTTTTGGTTATATATTAGTCTGAATGTTTTTCTAATTATACCTAATTATTGTAGGGATTGTTTCTGATTTTAGGCTCCACATTCAGGTCACCTCTATTTCCAGATTTTTGTATTTTGAGAGTTTCTCCGTTTTTTTTAGAGATGCATTGTTATCAATTGGCATTGATACATCGATTAGAAGTCATTTTTTTCATGGTAATCTCTGACGACTATATCCGGTCTATTAGCCTTGAATTCTCTACCTGTATGTGTTATCATATCCCAGAGTATGGTTGCTTTGTTATTTTCTCATGCCTTTTCTGTGGTGTGTCTATATATATTTTTTCTGTTGTTATTCCATAGTGTTGGCATAACTTCCATTGTATATAGGTCCCAACTCTGAAATGTCCATGGATATATTCTTTCTTAGCCAGGACTGGGCAGCTAGAGACAATATGATTTATTGTTCCTTCTTCATCACCGCATATTCTGAAGTTGCTTGCTGTATTTTACTTCGTTACATGTTTCTGGTGATTTCTGGTGGGGCGGGGTCTTTGATCTTGCTGCTTCGCTCTCACTATTTCTTCCATCACTTTCTTTAACCATACTGCATCTCCATTATGATTGACTGGCTTATCCCAAATATTACTCCAGAACTTTCTAGCTTCTTCTGTATTAGGTTTCTCATCTTCAGTACTTCGTTCTCCACTATTTATTTGGTTATAAAATCTCCTATTATTATTATTATTATTATTATTATTATTATTATTATTATTATTATTATTATTATTATTATTATTGCCTTTGCACAGCTTCTAACGCTGGAGATGTACTACAGTGTCAGCTGTTCA
>NC_068991.1:16899522-16901979 GCF_001194135.2 Octopus bimaculoides | reverse complement strand
GAAACTGCAGCACCCCCTATTTCCACACGATATTATCGATAACATTCAATACAATAGGTTCTTTTTTCTTTAATTCTTTCTTTGTACTTGTACATTATATAATCCTTAAGCTTAATGTCAGTAGCCATCCCCTAGTTTATGAAAAAAATACAAAAATCCTTGTATAGAACTGTGAGCTTTCATGCCCGAGATAGGAAGCTGCACGCTAGGGAGAGAGAGCACTGTCGTTTACGCTGTGCCGACCTTGGTGTGCTAGTGAAAGGTAACGTTTCTTTTTGACTCTGCGTGTGTTCTTAAAAACGTGTTTATATTTTTGAATGTGATAAAGTGTAGATTTAGATTATTATCCTGCTTCTAACTACAGTATTGCTGCTAAGATTTGAAAAATTGGGCAGATTTTTCCCCCTTATTTTTTGATTCAGGGAGCATTTTTGAAATATAAGGGGGAATTCGCGACGCTGTTCAGTGAACAAATTAAACACACTACTCAGCAGTGGATAAAACACGAACCGATCAAGTTTATGCATATATTTTCATTTTATATATTTGTCTCCTTTTACACAATATTAAAGCAACGGCTAAAAGTTTTCTGAAGCAGCACCCCAACAAATTTTACCTACGAGCCACCACTGATGAGGAACTATTATTGATTATTTACTATTCTTTGAAAGGGTCAATGATATAAGAAGTTTTCCGACCCCTGTCCTACAGAACACCAAGCTGCCTAGCATCGGAGCGAAACTGCCAATGATTTGGCATGTTCAAGAAAGGTACAAAACTCGGTTACAAAGACAAAAAATTTGACCCACAGCAGGTTAACGGTACAAGAAGACGGGCTAGACACTCGAATAAGATATAAGGATGTAGTTAAACTTTCCATAAAATAATAAAATATAAACGAAAAAGAAATAAATTCTGAAACTACTAAAAAAAGTTATAAATAAAAGTGATTTCAAAATGATTTATTATTTAGAGGGGTTTGTACATTGACAAGAAATCATGTTAATGAAGCGTGAAGAGATCGATTTGGAAAGAAATGACGTCAATAATTTGAGAAAAAAATAGAAGACTGCACAGTTAAAAATGAAAAAATATTGCTTAAATATTGCGTGTGTATGTGCATATGTGTGTACGTGAAGAAGGAAATTGAGCGGAAATCATATGTATGTATGTATATAAAATTAAATATATATATATATATATATATATATATATTGTATGTATGTATGTATGTATGTATGTGTGTGTGTGTGTGTGTGTGTGTGTACGTACGTATGTATGCAGGCATGTATGTATAAAATAACGAAGGCGGCTACACACAATATAAAACCAAAAAGGAAAAATTCAGTTGTCACTAATGGTGACTAACGGTGCAGCATCTACATTGCTAGAAATAACATTTAAAACCCTAAGTGCCGCGAAGAAGCACCTGTCTATGCACTGACAGGAGAGATAACCGCCCCACAGCAAGTGAGATCACCATATTAGCCTAGCTTCACTTCAAATTAAATCTCATTCGTGGTGACAACTCCATCGCTGATTGATTTGGCTAAATCCCGGCGGTGGCCGCGGCGGCGGCGGCGGTGGTGGTGTTGGTTGTGGTATGATAGCTGTGGCAGTAATGATAGTTGTAGTTTTTGTCGTAATGATTGTCGTATAAGTGTATATGTTGTTGTTGTTTTGTTATTGATGGTGGTGGTGATGCTGGTGCTGGTACTGGTGCTGGTACTGATGATGATGGTGGTGGTTGAGGTGGCTGTGATAAAAACTCCGAATTTTTTATTCGTTGTTAGTAAAGAACGCCTCTCAACGCTTTTGTAAATTAGAAGCATTTAAAGAATACCTGCAGAATTGGTCCCTAGAGCAGTGGATGAAGGTTATTTTCTCGGACGAGACATCCTTTACCTTATTTCCGACCACTGGCCGAGTATACGTTTTGAGACAGCCAAAGGAAGCATTTGATCCAGACTGCCTTCTTCCAACTGTTAAACATGGAGGAGGATCTGTGATGATCTTGGGGGTTATATCTTAGAAATCCGCCGGCCCAATGGTTTCCCTTCATGGCACAGAATTAATAGTCGAGACTATTTAAACATTTTATCTCAACAAATTCATCCTATGGTTGCGGAACTGTTTCTGGAGGGAAACGCAATCTTTCAGGATGATAATGCACCAATTTACACAGCTAAAGTTGTTACTGAATGGCACGAGGAACATTCTAGTGAAGTTGAACATCTTATCTGGCTACCTCGGTCCCCAGATTTCAATATTATTGAAAATTTATGGTGCATTTTTGAAAAACAAGTAAGGAGTCGATATCCTCCACCATCATCACTACAAGAACTGGAGACTGTTTTAGGTGAGGAATGGACGAAAATTCCTTTGGAGACAATTCAAACTTCGTATGAGTCCATACCTCATAGAATTCAAGCTGTAATTACTGCCAAAGGCGGTCCT
>NC_068991.1:16897889-16898859 GCF_001194135.2 Octopus bimaculoides | reverse complement strand
TTACGAACGCCTCTGATCACGAATAAATCGTGCTTTATATATATCTATATCTAGATACATATATATATATATATATATATATATATATCCACGCCCTCAAAAGTACAAGCTCCGACCCCGATGGTGTGATTGCAGTGGAACTGGGTCAAGCTATTATTAAATACTTACAACTCAAACAAAAATGTACCGAGAGCTATATATATATAATCAAAATAAGCAACAAGGATATCCAGAGGTAATGCTGTACGATCGTTTCATACAACTCTATTTAAATTCTGGTTCCTCAACTTAAGTACCATATTCATCTGAATCTATATATAGATATAGATAGATAGATACTTACTTGGAAATGGATGCGCGGCGGTCAATCATATAATAATATAAATAATTTCCTACATATATATGTATGTATGTATATATGATCAAAGAGACTCTATATACATTGCTATTGGTTCGTGTCTGTAAGACATATTATTTAATAAAATCAATAAAAAGAGTACTGTGAACTTGCTGTTGCGAGTGGAGAATCGAACGTTTCAGACAGATTTCTTTTTCAAGGCGAAGTTGACAGGAGAGAAGTTAATGAGGGAGAGTGGAGTTTTATATCCTTTAAGTTAGAAAAACTAATTGCAACTGAAAAAGAACGCCGGGTCACGGGAATTATGTACGTGACGGCGAAGTAGTAGGAGTGAGAGAGTAGTATAAGAATGAGTAGTATGAGAAGAATGAGTAGAAGCGGGCGAAGACGAGGGTGAGGTAATGGGAAAAGATGAAATGAGATGGAAGCTGAAGTGTAATAAAGGGGTTAATGAACTGAGAGGGTTTGTAGAAGTGAAAGGAGAAACCTTTATTTAAACCTGTTGGTAACATGGTGCTAAGTTCGAGTATGAAACTTTGTTCTCTCGATTTCATTAAAAATGTGGCACCCTGGTGTACGGAGATGGAATGGCCTGTAGTGCTGAAGTGGGTG
>NC_068991.1:16891305-16895906 GCF_001194135.2 Octopus bimaculoides | reverse complement strand
TATATATATATATATATATATATATATATATATATATATATATGCACATATATACTAACGCACAGACACACGCGTACGCACAAGTACATACATCGGATTTTTAAGTTGTAAAAATATAGAAGTGCTCAATACAACTCAGTGTTTGGATTGGTCTGAATCTTTTATATGTTACTTTATGTGAAACCAACGGGTATTATATACTCTTGTATAGCCTTGTTCAGTCGGGTCGTCGGTCGACTGTGTACACCAAGGTGGTCAAAACGTACTATAATAGCTCTAGCGATGTATACGGTTTACATCTTCAGCGGCAATCTGTTATATATAAAGGCGTTCCTCTTCGAAATAAGTTCATTCTCCTTATTTAACATAATCTTAGAGTAGCAGATGTGGAGATTCTCTTTGAGACGTAAGCCACAGTATTTCCATACTCGTGTTTGACAGGGCATTTACTAACTGATCAACGTGATACTATGTTTCTTCCTCCGAGAAACATCACACAGTCTATCACTCAACGACATTCTTAAACAGAAAAAGTCAAAAAAATTCAAATTACCGACATAGGTGCGTGAATGGTTGTGTGGTAAGGAGCTTGCTTACCAACCACACGGTACCGAGTTTAGTCCCACTGCGTGGAACCTTGGGCAAGTGTCTTCTACTATAACTTCCGGCCGACCAAAGTCTTGTAAGTGAGTTTGATAGACGGAAATTGTAAGAAGCCCGTCGTATATATATGTACATATGTATGTGAGTTTGTCTTTGTGCCTCTGCTTTCCCCCACCATCATTTGAAAACCGGTGTGGGTGTGTTTATGTCTCCGTAACTTAGCGGTTCGGCAAAAGAGTACAGTAGAATAAATACTAGGTTTACAAAGACTAAATCCTGGGGTAGGTTTCTTCGGCTAAAGAATCCTTTAACTCGACACCCCAGCATGGCCGCAGTCAACTGACTGAAACAAGTAAAAGAATAAAAGAATATGCTCAAATTCTTTGAAGAAAGTTTCAAGGAAGCCTTCCCCCACCCTGGTGCATGACATAAACTAGTGATTCTGTCCCAGAAACAGCAGGATCACTACAACTTGGCAGCAGTATCATCAATGGCATTATTCGTAAAGCAAAGAACCGGAACAAGACTGCAAAGCATCTCGTCCAATGCTCTATCAATTCTGCCAGTCTACCGTCTTGGGCTGCTACCTGAAGGACCTCGAGATACCAGCCTGATTTAAACTCATAACGCAGAAAACTGAAACATATACAGCAATGTATTTCATTCGATGCATAGTATTAGTGAAACACTGGTACGGTCGATTCTGGGTGATCGGGAGCGGTGAGATTGAAGATATTCTTTTTTTACTCTAGGCACAAGAGTGAAAAGTTTTGGACGAGGGTGCCAGTCGATTAGATCGACCCCAGTACGCAACTGGTACTTAATTTATCGACCCCGAAAGGATGAAAGGCAAAGTCGACCTCGGCAGAATTTGAACTCAGAACGTGAAGACAAACGTAATACTGCTAAGTATTTCCACCCGGCGTGCTGACGTTTCTGCCAGCTCGCCGCCTTGTGAGATTGAAAATATTGCCACAGGATGTTAATAGCATTTTTTGAAAACTCAGATCGGATCGAGGTTTTTCTGTTATATAAGGGAGAGAACTTTGGTTGATCGGCGTTATCAGACGAGAATTTTGAATAGGTAGTGATAGATAGATAGATAGATAGATAGATAGATAGATAGATAGATAGATAGATAGATAGATAGATAGATAGATAGATAGATAATCATATACTATACTGACAGAGAGGGAGGTGAAACATTCTGGTGAGCTAATTCATATTCGCAAGCAAAACAAACAAACAAAATATATATGAAATAAACAGCACCACACACTCTATACTCTATACATAAATTTTACTAGTTCCAATAATTACAACACAATAAGCTTAGGAGGTAAATAAACAACTTCTCAAGAAAAAAATGGTAATCTGTATGGAATGCTTCTCCGTGTACATACCTTACATTACTCTTAAGGACCATAAAGTTAATTTTCCTTCTGACTTTAATTGCAGTCAATGAATAAGCTCTTACGCGAATAAAATGGCTTGATTTAAAGCGTATTCTTGACGTATTTATCCTTCAGATAAGAAACACTATGCCCTTAGCACAATGGAACTGCTAAGAACGACGAATGAATTTCTTTCAAATAATACTCAAGAATGTTTTGAATAAGGAAGAATAAATTAGGCAATCTAAAAACTTAGATGATCACGGCTAGATTGATGTTGATCATAAGATAAGCGATCATAGATTTCTGCTCGATCACAGTTGACCTCAGACTAAACAACAATAATCATTTCTAATATAGACTCAATCTGGGGAAAAGAGTTAGTCGATCACATGAACGGGGTTTGAACTCAGAACGTAAAGAGCTGGAAGAAATACTACTAAGCATTTTGTCCGACGCACTAACGATTCTTTTAGCTCGCCGCCTTTAAAAGACAAAAATAATCCTTTCTTCTATAGACACAAAACCTGAAATTCTGGGGGAGGGGTTAGTCGATTACATCGACCCCCAGGGTCATTTGTCTCCCAATTCGACTTCCAAAAGAATGAAAAGCAAAGTCGACTTCGGCGGAATTTACAAAAACCGGCATTAATAAGAGCAAAATGTCTAAGATCGCATTAGAAGAAACTGCATCACACTTGTAGATACATATGAGGTCAGCAGTATTAAACTCAGTTATTTTCCAAATACTAAGCGCAAGACGCGGGCCGTACCCAAGTTGGCAACATCCTACTCTGGAAGCAATAGAACACATACAAATGTATAAATACGCGCATACACGTAAGTGTGTATATCGCTGACCACTACATTTATATATTTTTTCTCTCCTTGTTTCTCTCCTTGTTTCTTTCTGTGTTCCTTTCAGCTGAAGAGCGTAGGCTCGAAACGTTAAAGACTTTCTCTATTCCTGAGCGTTATACTAATACATCCATTTGTTGTTTACACCAGCTGTCTTCGTCTGTTGTTTTTTTTTATTTTCGTAAATTCTCCCCAATACATATATACACACACCTTACTTTTCCTCAAAAGGGCAAGATTGTTACGGTTGAAACTTTTCTGATCATATGTCATAACTACGATTTCATACGGCAAAAGTCCCTGAACATTTCCCCACTCTTTCTTTCCATTTTGGTTTTAAATTTTGGCACAAGACCAGCACGATTGGGGAAATGGTATAAGTCGATTACATCGATTCTAGTTCTCAACTGGTACTTATTTTATCGATCTTGAAAGAATGAAAAGCAAATTCGACCTCGGCGGAATTTGAAATAAAAACGCGAAGACGGACGAAATGCCGCTAAGACATTTTGCCCGGTCTACTAACGATTCTGCCAGCTTGCCGTCTTAAACTTTCTTTTCCTATTGGTGCAAATATATATGCATGGATTTGTGTATTGTCTCCCTTTATATATTTACATATTTATATATTAATCTCCTTTCTTAAAAACTGTGCTAGAAATCTGAGCCCCTTGCAATATGTCATCTATTCACAAACTGCCAAAGAACTCTGCTGATTATTGCATCCACACGGGAATTTTTATTCTGCTCTTTCGGATCAATTAACTTCCAGTTCTCAATTTTACCATTATTAAATTATATTAGACAGCGTCACGAATCAAGAAATATTCCTTTCAATGTTTTAAGAAAGTAAAAAAAAAAATATCATTTTGTCTCCCAATTCCACGCTCTTTCTCTGCCATTAAATTATCATCCACATTGACCCATCACCTTCACCATCACCACCGCCACCATCATTGCCACCACCACCACCACCTCCGCCGCCATCGCCACAAATACGACCATCAGCGCCACTTTCATCACACCGTTGCCGCCGCCACTACCTCCACCACCATCACTACCACCACTGCCACTCCCGCAACCATAACAACGACCATCACCGATACCGCCATCACCACCACCGCCATCATCACGACCACCACTGCCACCATCATCATTAATACCTCCACCATACCTGTCTAAGAAAAATAGTCTAGCGACATATCTCCTAATCGATAAATCCAGATAATATTTTTGGCCTTTAATTATTTCTAGCTATCAACTCAATCATTTTCCTGGCTCCAATTTTATTATGTCAAGAATAAAGAATTGAATTTGTTATTTTATTTTTCTCAATAGTTAAAATAAAATTAGTTGACATCCCGATCCCTCCATCTAATCACTCACGGTCTCCAGGAAGAAGACATGAGTTATCTCCTCATATTAACAGACGCCGATTTGATAAATGAAATGTGTGGACGTCTATATAGTCACTAGGTATGCTAAAATAGTTACTCTTTTACTCTTTTACTTGTTTCAGTCATTTGACTGCGGCCATGCTGGAGCACCGCCTTTTAGTCGAGCAAATCGACCCCGGGACTTATTCTTTGTAAGCCTAGTACTTATTCTATCGGTCTTTTTTGCCGAACCGCTAAGTGACAGGGACATAAACACACCAGCATCGGTTGTCAAGCAATGCTAGGGGGACAAACACACACACACAAACACACACACACACACACACACACACACACACACACACACACA
>NC_068991.1:16889231-16891163 GCF_001194135.2 Octopus bimaculoides | reverse complement strand
ACATATATATATATATATATATATACATATATACGACGGGCTTCTTTCAGTTTCCGTTTACCAAATCCACTCACAAGGCTTTGGTCGGCCCGAGGCTATAGTAGAAGACACTTGCCCAAGATGCCACGCAGTGGGACTGAACCCGGAACCATGTGGTTGGTAAGCAAGCTACTTAGCACAAAAGAAACACACTCCATAACGTAGTCTTACTTTTCCTCAAAAGGGCAAAATACGGCAAGGCTGGAACTTTTTTGATCATATGTCTACTGAATTATGGTTGGCCTGGTGTTAAACAACACTAACGACCGATTTAACGGACCAGTAAGTTGTCCTCTGAGTGATTGTTTGTCTTGCTAGAAATAGCAGCTAAACTCTCCTTATATCACACTTTACTGTCTTAGACGTGTATACATGTAGTTATTTACACATTTATGAATGATCAGACATGGGAGTCTCTATGTGGTCACTCAACCTGGTAGAAATAGAAGCCAAATCTCCAAACATCACTCTGAATTCTTTAAAAAATGGAAATATTGAATAACGTTGTCTGGGGTGCCCGTGCCTGAACTAAAAGTCGGGATAGTCATGACAGGAATTCCTATGTTCAGAGGTTAGCGTGATCAGAGATAACTTGGAGAAAACAACACCAACCTATTTAAAATTTAATCACTAGAGGCCTTGGAGTCATTCCCATTCCCCATGGCTTTTCTTAAGTTTTCTTTGACCAGGGAGGAAGAGACTTTTATGAAATTAGATTAATTCGGCTAATGTTCCGAATCAGATTCCAAAATGAAGTAACTGAGAATGGATAATGGATACATGGCTGAATAATTAAGGTTTTAATGTAATCTTATTCAAGAATTACTTCCTTAGTCCTCTTCGTTTGGCTTTCCACTGTTCACTGACTTTATTTTAACGCAACACAAAAGTTTCTACATAAAGATTTTTTTTTATTACATTATCGTCTCTGCGAACATCTTTCTTGCCGTCTTTCTTTTCCCCGCCCTCCTTCTTTCTGTCTTTCTTTTTCTCTCTCTTCTTTCGTCTCCTCTCGTCAATCTGTACATCTCACGTTCTCCCTTCCTCTCTTTTAATTAATTTTGTAGGATATTGTGAGAATTGTTTTCAGTTATAATAACAATGATAAATTATTTAAAATTGTTCCTTTTTGTTTCTTAAATACTGACAGAAAATAGACATCTTCCGATCTTGTTAGTACAATAATTCAAGAAGTATATACCAGCAGATGGTTTGTAAGAACAGGTCTGAAATGGTACAAAATCTTTACATAGAATATAACATATTTTAATCTGCATTATCAATTAACGTTAATTTACATAAACGAGTTTGGGATAATATTCGTAGATATTCTCGTGTTTTGCAAAGTAAAATAGACGTGTTGTAGAAAGTATTATAAGAATGTATGCAGAAGCGTTCAAATCTGTAAGGCAAAAATGTTTATGGGCAAATAATTGATAGCAGTAAAAAAAGGCATATATAAAATGTATGTGTTTTAAACTAGTAGGAATAACCATCGCAAAAAGATTCTTCAATCAACATAACGTACATTTGTATGGAATCTTTAGTATGGAATGTTTTTGCAACAGAATCATTACTACAGTGAACATGTGTGCTGTGATAATCAAAAGTAGTCCAAACGTTAAGCGAGGCAGGTGTGGAAGTGAGCCTAATGATAACGAATTCTAAAACATTGAGTGATTTTGAAACTATAAATAATTTAACTGACTGGACTCTAAAATAGTATATATATGTGTGCCCTTATGTATACGTGTATATATATATATATATATATATATATATATATATATAATACAAAGAATATATATACATGTATACACACATATATGTACATACTTACATCTACATGTGTATATATATATGCATATCAGGGTACAGGACGTTAGAACAATA
>NC_068991.1:16882625-16883444 GCF_001194135.2 Octopus bimaculoides | reverse complement strand
ATCACTACTACTACTACTACTACCACCACCACCACCACCACCACCATGACTACTACTACTACTACTACCACCACCACACCCATCACCATCTACATCACTACTACTACTACTACTACTACTACTACTACTACTGCTACTGCTACTGCTGCTGCTGCTGCTGCTGCCCCTGCTGCTGCTGTCAGCCAGTAACAACAAGTACAAATCAATGAAGGAACCTATACGTGGTCGCTCGATATGCCAGAAATAGCAACCGAATTCCCTCAAGAATGATGTACTCGATAACACCTCTTACGACATCAGCAATAGCGAAGGCGGGACGAGATGGTCATAGCCGGAACGTCTTAACAATGAGTCAGTTCCATCATTGTTAACCAGGAGCTAAACAGTTTTATCAATAATAGCTATTACTGTAAGAAGAGCCGACGACGGTGCCTCTATGTGGTCACATGGCCTGCTAAATATAACAGCCAAAATCACCGTCAAATCGCACAAAACGGTTTTATGTAAGATTGGTGGGGAACACATTAGATAATGGAGTCCGACATACTTCTAACGGACGTGGTGGTCACGACCGGAATACTTGTTAAGGTTGACCTGGGGCTAAACAGCAACACAAACATTAACCACGACACAATAACAACTATATTGCCACTGGATCGATCAATACATCCACCGCCTTCACTATCCTTGATAACACCGACACCTCCAACAACAACAATCACCACTACCAACAAACAACAGGAATATCATCATCATCACCACCATCATCATTACCAAGAACCAACACCAATGCCACCACCACCACCACCACCACCACCA
>NC_068991.1:16876850-16881649 GCF_001194135.2 Octopus bimaculoides | reverse complement strand
ATCAAATACATAATAATGAACAGAAAAAATTTTATGTGGAAAAAAAAGTTGAACTTCAAAACGCAAAAGTTTACAACACATTTAACTCAATTGAATAATTTTCCTGATATTTTGAATAAAAATGATTTTTTGGGGTTTTTTTTTTTTTTTTCAAAATATCTACAGTGTTCTAAAAAATTCAACAAGTTTCGTTTGTGAGCATTTATAGCCATTGCATCAGTTCTGACAATATCACTGTAGAGTGAACATCATCTTCATGGGTAAAAATAAACAAATTAGTCACGACTCCCGTGAGTGTATTGTTGACCTTCATAAGAGTGGCAATTGGTACAGAAAGGTCTCTACACAGCTTAATGTACCCCTGAGTTCAGTTGGTACTATAATACGTAATTGTTGACAAATTCCATTCTCCCTCTAGTCCGCTCCGGTCTACTACTTGCAAGAACAGCTAGTAGTAGACCAAAGAATACAATCCCTACAGTCAAATTCGGAAGCGGATCAGTAATGGTATGGGCTTGTTTTTGCTCTTCAGGTGTTGGAAGAATGGAAGTAATCGAAGGAACAATGTGGATGGCGAAAAATATAGGAGGATTTTAGAGAGATGTTTAATACCTAGCGCTTACTCCCTAAACTTGGAACAAGGATGAGCCTTTCAACAGGATAACGATTCAAAGCCGACCAACAATTGACTGAAAACAGATGGGATTAATGATCTGGAATGGCCATTTCAATCTCCAGACCTTAACCTAATCGAAAATTTGTGGGAAGAATTGAAACTCAGAGTTCAAAAAGAAACCCACGTAACTTACCAGAATTAAAAAGAATTTGTGTAGAAGAATGGGGAAAAATAAGCCCCACCACATGTAAAAGATATTTAGAAGACTTGTAACTTGTCGGCAAAAATGTGTTGATTGTAATGATACTTACTTTGATGAATAAAATTTCTGCATTCTTGAAATATATTGTGATGAATTTCAAAACGTTTCAAAACGTTGCTTACTTTTTACTCAGCCTGATAGTTCCATCACAATCGCTCCAATCGTTGGCTCCCTCACTATCACCGAGGCTTTCTCGAGACGAAAGCACATCATTAACATAGCTAGGATTTCATTTTAACAACTGGCCCTTCTTCAACGCCAGCAGATACTTCAGACACCAATAGTTAACAATTGTTGATATTCTACAAAGCTCGGGTGATGTGCTCAATTGAATGTTGCTCTCGCTTCTGAAACAGTGCTACTGCCGCTGCACACACATACATCCTATATCGGTTCCAGAAAACAACCACCCGAGTGATTGGCATAAAGTCACTAATAGTGACATGCGCCAACTTATGGACAACAAGTGCGCCGTCTCCTTTCTCTACAGTTGCTATAATGGCTTCTGCTCTTCAGACTTAACTGGGCTGACCCACTTCCATTTAAGCATTCCCATCCCACTCATCGCTCCTTCCTCCATTATCTTGGCGTCCAAACCCTCAGGCCACGACAACCCACACACACATAAACATCAAGACACCTAGTCCTTTATTACCAAACGCTGGTCTTCTGCAATCCCTTCCTGGCTCATGTCTTTCTTGCAGATGTTGACCAATGAAAATTCAAGATGAACATTATTGACATCACTCTCAGTGATTTAGGAGGATTTGCAAAGGCCATGGGCACTCAGTCATTTGATACTGACCCAACAAGTAAAAATAGAAAATTACAAGGTAGTATCTAAACGTTCCCGGATTAGTTCTGTAGCGCACCAACAGATGGCAGCATACGGTTGCAAGCGTAGTGAGAGCTAACGGTGACCTTCATGAGACAGTGTGCCAAGTGACATTGCTGTGTTTACTTCGCAAGTTGTGAAATTTGTGTTTTTGTGATCACGTGTGTATGCTGTAGTCTGTAGTTTTGTCATGGATAGGAACAAAGAGTCAACATGAAATTTTACGTTAAACTTGGGGAGACTGCTACAGAGACATTGAGCATGCTTCGACAAGCTTACGGCGACAAAGCAATGGGTCGTACGCAATGTTTCGAGTAGCATTAGTGCTTCAAAAGCGGAAATACGACCCTGGAAGACCTGCCACGAGGGTCACCCTGGAAATGTGGTACTGAACATCGAGAATTCGTTCCCCAGAGCCCTTCAAATTCTACCGAGATCGACTTTAGCTTTCAGCCTTTCGGGGTCGATAAAATAAGTACCAGTTGACCACTTACCCCCTCCCTAGAACTTGCTGACCTTGTACCAGAATTTGAAATCAATATTATTACCCATTTCTGAATCACGGTTATTTACTCATCACCAACTTAAAAATTCATTATACTTATATGCCTAGTTAGTTTGGCAGCACCACTTTGGATTTCCATGCCACAGACGTCGTGACTGCAGAGTCGCAGAGCCGTTAATGGATAAATCATGTTGTCATTGCCTCCTTTTGATTTACATATTTCGAAGCTTATACGCTTCTTTGCACCAATAGATAACGATTGAGAATTTGCATCAGCAATATATTTCAAAGAAAATACTACTTACTTCATTGGTTACATACATCAGCTGTAATACCTATTTTTTTACCAAATTTTTCAAATTGCAAAATGTAATTCGTGGACATCCTGTGTATGTATATATACTGTACGGTATATTGTATTTTAAAATAAATGTAAATGTTAGTCATATCTGCTATTAAATGAGTTTCTTGTTTTGGCATTGTAAATCACGGTACTATATATTCTTTTGTTCTACTAATCTGTGAAGGCACATGACTCAGTGGTTAGAGCGTCGAGCTTACGATCGTGAGGTTGTGAGTTCGATTCCCGGACCGGGCTGCGTGTTGTGTTCTTGAGCAAGACACTTTATTTCACATTGCTCCAGTTCACTCAGCTGTAGAAATGAGTTGCGACGTCACTAGTGCCAAGCTGTATCAGCCTTTGCCTTTCCTTTGGATAACATCGGTGGCGTGGAGAGGGGAAGCTGGTATGCATGGGCGTCTGCTGGACTTGTGCCTGAGAGGGTAACTTTCTAGATACAACCCCATGGTCATTCATGACCGAAAGGGGTCTCCTCCCCCTCCTCTTCCTCTCCTAATCTAATATATATAAAATGTAGTTACACGTACATGTGTTATCCAAAGTACACAAATCAGTGTTTCAGAAATTGCATTTATCCCCTCCTTGAATTGTTCGATTGGTAGTGTGTTATGAGATTATATTCTTATGGTACGAAATTATTTTATATATTTGTGGGATACAATAATTGCCTTTTATATTGCTTCTGTTGAAAAACACTTAAAGCTTCTTGTTAATATTTGTTGGTGAGTTCTAAGTTCAAATTCCGCCGAGGTCGACTTTGCCTGTTATCCTTTCGTGGTCATCGATAACATAAGTACCAGTTGAGCACTGGCGTCCATGTATTCGACTTAACACCTGCTCCAGAATTGCCGGCCTTGTGCCAAAATTTGAAGCCAATATGTGTTGATGAGGCATTGTATCATATCACAAATCATGACCTTCGGGCAAAAAGGTGGATTGAACCAAATAGTATTTATCTACTTGGCGTTGATTTTGATGAGTATGAGAGTGCAGTTTACGTAATTGTATTTCTGAATAGCGTACAACTCAGTTACTACAAACAACAACAAAAACAACAAAATAAACGGCTCAGCGCCAAAAGTGAAAATTTCATTTGGTTCTATCCACCGGACAGTTTATGAAGCGTGTGTGTGTGTATTATATATATATACAGGCACACATATATACATTGATAAGTAAAAAAGTGTATACTTGCTGTAGAAAGATTGAAAATGAAAGACAGGGTGAGAGAATAGTAGTAGTAGTAGTAGTAGTAGTAGTAGTAGTAGTAGTAGTAGTAGTAGAAGAAGAAGAAGAAGAAGAAGAAGAAGAAGAAGAAGAAGAAGAATGTGATGGTGGTGGTGTGGTGGTAGTGGTGCAGCTGCTGTTGTTATGGTGGTGGTGGCGGCGACGGCGATGGTGGTGGTGGTGGTGGTGGGAGAATGCTATAAGACGCAGTGAGCGGGGCATGTTTGACTAAGGACTGGTGTTTTTTAACGATTTCAAGCGCTTGCTATGACATGTTTACGAGTAAACTGGTTTTGTTAGATGACAGGAGTAGTTCAGAGAAATTGATAACAACAACAACAACAACAACAACAATAATAATGATATTAATAATAATAATATGTGCACCAATAAAAGCGGGTTGAAATAATTAATAAAAGTGAGACAAATACACACATATACACACACTCATTCACACACACACATACATACATATATATACACACACACACACTCCTACATAATCCACATATACAAAAATCAAACAAAGAAGGAAACAAACAAACAAACAAAGCTATATATATATTAATATATTTGTAGATAAAAAAAATCAAAATCAATAGAGAAACGAGGGTAGCGAAATGATAAGCTGAACGCAGTAATAGCATGGAAAGAGTGACCAGAACGAGGCTGATACGCCATATCGCTTACACTATGCTCCAGCAGGGTAACTGATACATGGTCTGCAGAGATAGAAGCCAGTACTCCCTCAAATCAATTGACTTTCTTTTAAAAAAATGATATTGTTAGAATAGGAAGTCCTAGACGTACACTCTGTCGGAATTTTAAAAAATTGGATGGTCTCGACTGGAACGCCTTTGATTGTGATCAGATTTTGAGAGCTCTTTTGTTTCATTTCTACACAAAACATTTGCATACATACGCATATGCACACATACATCAACGCACACACGCACACGCACGCGCATACATACATACATACATACATATATA
>NC_068991.1:16875348-16876313 GCF_001194135.2 Octopus bimaculoides | reverse complement strand
AATTTGAATGTCATGGTCAATAAATTGCTGACCTGAAACCCCCTTTGGTTATGACTGACCATAGGATTGCACCTAGAAAGTTACCCTCTCAGGCACAAGTCCGGGCAAGGTTGTTTATGGAAGACCAGCAGTCGCCCATGCATACTCGCCTCCGCTCTCCATGCCACTGATGTTACCCAAGGAAAAGGAAAAGGCCGATACAGCTTGGCACCTGTGACGTCGCAGCTCATTTCTACAGCTGAGTGAACTGGAGCAACGTGAAATAAAGCGTCTTGAGCAAGACGCTTGATGAAGAACACAACATACATACATACATACATACATACATACATACATACATACATACTTGTGTGTATAACATTTAAGTGTATATAAACGTGGAGCAACACTAATTGTAATATTTTGTTTCGGTGAAACATATGAAAGAAGATTTGTGCGTTAAAAATATTGGGCTTCACTCAGAACGTCAGTCGATCGCCAGACACGATATTTCTATTTGATTTTGTCTCTTCAGTGACGAATGCCTCGGACGTTCTGAGACAAGCTGAAAATGCTTATTCCGATATAGAAATCAGTAAACAAAACATTCACTGAAATGTGCAAAAGCTAACCAAGCTAGAATTCAAATGAGAGTAGAGTTTGAGTCATATAATTCTTCTTCCTTTGCATTGCTGTTAGATAAGTTTAAAAAGATAACAATTTTAAAATACATAGCAATTTATGTGTCCTTCTTTCAATCGTCACAGTCTCCATCTGAGAAACATAGGATTGTATTCTACCCGAGTGTATAACCGGTACTTTATTTAATCAATGAAAGGATGAAAGAGAGCATTAGGCTGATAAAGTTATTCGTGTTAATATTTCTAGCACTGCCATGCCAGGGTAAAATGGGTCACTGAATTTTAAATATCACAGAAGAAGAAGAAGAAGAAGAAGAAGAAGAAGAAGAAGAAGAAGAAGAAGAA
>NC_068991.1:16873704-16874818 GCF_001194135.2 Octopus bimaculoides | reverse complement strand
ATAATAATAATCCTTTTTATTATAAGTACAAGGCTTGAAATTTCGGGGGAGGGGCCAATAGATCAGATCGACTTCAGTACGCAACTGGTACTTAATTTATCGACCCCGAAAGGAAGAAAGGCAAAATCGATCTTGGCCGAATTTGAACTCAGAACGTAAACGATTCTGCCAGCTCACCAACTTAATAATGATAATAATAATAATAATAATAATAATAATAATAATAATAATAATAATAATAATAATAATAATAATAATAACGTCAAGTACAGAAATAGTGGGGGAGCAATGTTCTGATGCAGTGCATGTTTTATCTTGGTATAACAGATGGGCTACAGTAAATATTCTACTCAACACTACAGATTTGCTTGTCTATTGCTTGACCTTCACCAGTTGAGCATGTTCCTTAATGGCTAATGATATGTACATCTCTGATCATGAGCAGAAGTAGTGGGGGACCATCATAGCCATGTGTTGAGGGGGATTCTTTGGAGGTTTGAATAATTCACCTCTGGAAACATAGGTGTTTCGTTCATCATCCTTAAACAGCCTTCATTCAGGAACCATTTGAGCGGGATGAGTTACTCAACCTGAAGAAAATTCTACAAGGTCATGCGCTGTTTGTCTTCATATAAGATCACCGTATCGCGCACAGATGGTTGTGATGCACGTACCTGGAGTAACCTTATCAGACAGTTAGTCATGATAGGTATAATGGGCTTCGTATATTTGTTCCCCAATGTCACTTTGAGGGCATGCATTGCTCTCACACTCAATAATAATAATAATAATAATAATAATAATAATAATAATAATAATAATAATAATAACACTAGAGTGGTTGACAATGAGTAGGACAGTGCTGTGCTTGAAAAACATCGAAAAAGGCAATTCGGTAGAGAATTACAGGCCGATATCCTGCTTGCTACTTATATGGAAATTATTGATTGGAATAGCCGCAGAGTCAGTGTACGAACATCAGGAAAAAATGGAGTCCTGCCACATGAGCAGAAGGGTTGCAAGCGAAAGTTCAGAGGTACCAACGATCAATTCCTGGTAGACAAAACTGTACTTAAAGACTGCAAGAGGAGGAAAACTTAGTTATGTCATGGAT
>NC_068991.1:16869821-16870571 GCF_001194135.2 Octopus bimaculoides | reverse complement strand
CATACACACACACACACACACACACACACACACACACGCAAACACACACACTCACACTCACACACACACACATACACACACATACACAGTGATTTATTTTTTCACAAAGATACAAATATATAACACATCCTCACATATACACGCAGGACACGCATACACACACACATACACACTAGTCAGTGGCTACATTTTTACCTATATATACATACATACACACAAACACACACATATACATTCATACATGATACAAATTTATGAGTCAAGTTACGGAAAAATAATGATAGATCCATAATGAAACGGGAAGAAAAGACCTGTGGGTCCTTTTCACTTCCCAATGAAAAAATAAAGCCTAAAGTTACAACATACAAACATATACAAATATATATATATATACACCTACATATATATATATATATGTGAAAAAATAATAAATCAGAAACTATGGATAAATACGATAAGATAGCTAAAATTGGAGAAGGCTCATATGGAGTTGTGTATAAATGTCGTAATAAAGATACGGGGCAGTTGGTGGCCATCAAAAAGTTTGTCGAATCCGAGGATGATTATTTGATAAAGAAAATTGCTATGCGAGAAATACGAATGTTAAAGGTGAGTATAAAACGGAGGATTTTCTGTTGTTGTCGTTGGTGGTGGAGTTTGATGATGATGAGGAGGAGGAGGAAGGCAGTGGTGGTGGTGGTGGTGAAAGTGATAGTGATGGTGGTGATGGTGGTGACGTTAGCGCTTTTT
>NC_068991.1:16864602-16867785 GCF_001194135.2 Octopus bimaculoides | reverse complement strand
TATATATATATATATATATATATAGGTATAAGTATATATGTTTGTGTGTGCGTGTATGTATGTATGTATGTATGTATGTATAGATAGATAGATAGATAGATAGATGTCTATGATCTCAGTTCAATGACTGTAACCGGTAAATGAAATGAATAAAAGAATAATTAATGATTGTTCCTTTGAGAATACTGTGAACATGAGTGTTCATTCATATTCTCTTACTAATGCACGCTTCATTTATTTATGTTTACATTTATTTATTTATTTACCAATGTGGTCTACCTCGTTGTCATCATCATCATCTTCATTATTGTAATCATTCTCATTATTATTGTTATTAAATCTATTACATGCTATATAATCAGGAATATTGTCTTGGAATTTGGTAACAAGTTTCCTTAAATTTCAAGAATTTTTAGGATTCTTGTAGAATACAGGGTTGCACTTTTCAGTACAGGTCACCAATATGTGTTCCAATTCCAATATCCTTCAGCCTCTTAAGTAGTAGTGTGAATGTTGTGTTAAATACACCAGTTGCCAGACGAGCAATTTTCGCCTTTGTCTTCCACAATCAGTGCATCACTTTGTCTAGGTCCTGATGTTACTACATTTTCTCAATTTCTTTGGTATCCATTCTGTTATCGTTATGGTATAGCAAAGTCTTTCATCTTACACTCTGTTTTATTCATTCTCTATAATCATACCTGGTATTCTTGAACTGTCAGTATTTATTGGAAAATCCCATAAAATCCTGTAATTATTATTCTCTGTCACAACCTCTGGCACGTGTTTTTTCACACCATTTTTTCTGCTACTTTGAATCTACACACTCGCTTGATATCCCAATGTTCTCTTTTACCTATGTAGTCACGCCAGAGCTTGTATTCTTATCGTGTTAGGTATTCTCATTCACTCAAGATACTGTTAATATTTTCGTCTTCTTTTCCACAGATTCTGTATTTTCTCTCTGACATTTATCAATCTTTACCGTTAATAAATTCAGTCTTATGTCTTGTTCCTGGGTAGCTATTATTAGCGATTCGGTTTCTCGTTTCATGTTTCTGTCCTTCAACGGCAACGAACGTTCTTTCCTTCCAAAATCCTCGGTATATTGCATGAACTGGCCGTGTAATTCCTTCTCTTTCCAGATACTTGTTATGGTTTTCTTCATTCTATTCTTGAATTCTCCAACTGTTTCAGTATCTTTTTTGCAGCCGCAGATTGTATTCATTCTTTGTAATGTAAAACGTTTTTTCAAATCCAATATCGCAATACTAACGATGTCTTCTACGTTTAATCATTCTTCACCTCCCTCCTTTCTTCAATAGGTAGAGCCTATCACTATTACTTACTTAGGGTTTTGCGCGTTGTGCATTATTAACATCTTCCTAATTCTATCTAAGTTCTATAGCCATGTCGTTATCCGTTTTATAAAGGTTTAGATGGAGTTTGTATCAGGGTTGTGGAGTTATCTAACGGTTGACTCCTTCAGAAGGCTGTAATATCATTTGATAGGAACACGGTACAAAGAAATACATAGAACAAGGCTGTAACTTTAAATATCTTTAATGTCGGCCACACACATATATGTAAGTTGAATGATATATGGAAGGAGTTTGATGCGTAGAGGCCATGATCTTCTGCTGCGCGTTACCTCATGTCTATTAGTCGCCGCGTGTCGTAAGAGAGCCAATTAGATCATGTTTTTTCTCTCCGCGCAAGTTATCTACTTTCCACGCACTCATTGCTTTTTCCAAAAAGCTGTTCATCTTTTCGTTGATTCCCAGCGTCCCCAGGCACTGCAAGAGCCAGCAGGGTGGAATATTCTCATAAGCCTTTTTGTAATCTATCGATCCAGCAATTAAATTCTTCTTTCTTACTCGTACCTCGATTAATATCCTACTGTCAATATACTGCATATCAGCAATTTCTTTTTTTTACTTCTTTCTGCATCTTTTTTGCTCCTCTAACAATAGAGTCTCCTTCTCCAGGAAACTACACAAGCACGCAATAGGTCAATAATTACTGACTTCTCTTTCTTTCTTCCTTGTCCTACTATAACAGCAGTCTTTCTTTATCTCATCCTTTCAATGTTCCATTTTTCTATACAGTCGGTAGGAAACAGTTGTAGTTGTTGTTGTTGTTGTTCTTCTTCTTCTTCTTCTTCTTATTATTATTATTATTATTATTATTATTATTATTATTATTATTATTATTATGGAACCAATACAAAACAAGAATCACTAATGATTGTCACTGTGGAAATATCGTGAACTTCGTAGACTTGTCCTTTCATATTCTCTTACTAATTCAATATTTCATTTATGTGTGTGTGTGACTGTGGCGAAAATGGTCGGAGTGGATGGAACTACTCTAAGCATACACCTTTAGGTTGAAGAACAGCATTTAGTTGAGGGTACTTGTAGCATTTGCCATTGATAGTCAGGATGGTCTTGGATCTGTGGAGTTATCTGAACGGACCTAATTGGAAGTTCTTCTGTATCAGGAAGATTATCATCCACATGCGCATATCTATGTTTGCTGTATACACTTATGATCACATTCCTTTTTCCATCTCCTCTTCATCCTCTTCTCTATCCTCCTCATCCTCATCCCATTTTTATGTAACACTCCTCCACCCTCCAACCATTATGTGTAACTTGTCTCTGTAATGTCCGTTAGAGCAGTCGAACAAAATGCTAAAGGGAACTGTTCTGGGGCCATTGTTGTTCATAATAGCCCTCCTAGACATGCCCACGGTCACTCGGACAGCCACCGTCACTAGCTATTCCGATGATACAAAATTATCACAGGCAATAAAAAATCAGGATGACCTCAAAAGCTTATAGCGGGACCTAAATTCAATATACAAGTTTTGGTTTCCCTGGCGTATGCGTCACACGACGCCAGATCAAACAGACCCTGCTTTGGAAATGTATTAAGTTGTATATGTTATACAATTTTGTTCTTTACTTATGGCTGTTTATTTTATATTTTCGGTATATATTTAGCCTGTGTCCAGAAATCCGGACCACCTCCGGTGCCAAGGTTGCCTGATAAAAGGTTCGGTACCTGTACATACATACATACATACATACATACATACATACATACATTCACCCCTATGTGTGTGTGTGTGTGTGTGTGTGTGTGTGTGTGTGTATGTGTGTGTGTATCCATCGCATC
>NC_068991.1:16862688-16864312 GCF_001194135.2 Octopus bimaculoides | reverse complement strand
ATATATATATATATATATAATCAATTTAAACGTCCTTGTCAAGCTGGTCAGACATGACAGACTGAGAAAGGTGTTATAATGCTTCTGATATTAATGAAGAAACTAAAACAAACACAGAAGACTAAAATGAAGAAAGGAAATAGTAATCCAAAGAAAGAACAGTTAAATGTTTCAGTTGCTAAATCTTTTTTAAAGCCTCCTTGAATTGAAAGATCTCATTGTACAATACACTGTACACCTACAACTTTGGTAGCCATTTTAAAACCAATTTTGAAATGTCGTCTCTCTAAGGCTTTATATTTTTGCATTGTAACAGATAATACCATAAAGTTCCTTGGACAGTCTTCAGAAGAGCAAAAATAAAGGCGATTTCATACAATCTTTTCGTAAGAGAACATATTTTACAATGTACAGTAATGCCTCAATATACGAATTAATTCGCTCCCTGAGAACTCACGCGAAGCGAATAAAACTCGTAAATACTCGTAAAACTGGAATATCGTTAAGCGGGCCCTCGTAAAGTGAAGTATTACTGTATTTGTTAACCTAATTCCGTATCCGATAAATGTTGTTACGTTGATAAATCTAAGATAATAGCAGATTAATGATTGAAAATTTATCGCTTGATTCTTTTCAATATTTTTTTCTATGACTGAAGGAAAAAATACTTTTGCTGAATAATTTAATTTGTGAAATGTTTGGAATGCTGGTCTATCTCTATTATTTCTTTTTATGCTCCTTCTATTGCTACTTCATCCGCTTTCCTGTTTCCCTTAACATCCAGTTCAGATACACAAATTATTGTTACTTGTTTCTTATTTCCTGCTAAATGATTATCTATTTTGAGGAGAATATTCTCAATTTTTTTTTTTTTTGACCGGACCTCTTTTTCTTTCAGACTTGATAGACTATCCAGGAGTGTGGTATCATATCGTATGCTTTACGATAGTCAACCCATGCCATGCTCAGGTTGGTGTGTCTTCTCTTGCAGTTCCTGATAATTAGACTATCAATTAAGAGCTGTCTTTCGTTCCCCAGCTCCTCTTTCGGCACCCTTTCTGTCCAGTAGGTAGCAGCCCACTTTTTTCCAAGTATATGTACAGTTTACCGACCAAAGCACCTGACATTAGTTTCCACATTAGCAGAAGGCACGTTATTGGTCTAAAGTTGGATGCAACATTTCCCTTTTCAGGATCCTTGGCAAATAACAATGTCTTTTCCTTTGTCATTTATATTATTATTATTATTATTATTCAGTAGTTTTATTTTTATAACGTGCTTTCACTTCACTACCGAGCGCAGCTCTGTGCGCCTTGGGTATGTGCTGTGGTTTATTATTATTATTATTATTATTATTGAGTGAGTGAGAGACACACACCTTACACAGCCCTATACACACACATACACACACACATACACACACGCACACACACCTCTCACATACACAAACACACACACACACACACATACACAACACACATACACATATACACACATGCACACACGAACACACACCTCTCACATACACAATACTCACTCACATACACAACACACACGCACGCACGAAAACATACACAATATACACATACACGCACGCACAAAAAATATACACACACGCGCACAC
>NC_068991.1:16860510-16862487 GCF_001194135.2 Octopus bimaculoides | reverse complement strand
ATACAATCACACACACATGGGCATAAACAACACACGCACATACAATAGCAAACGCACGCACACACACGTACACAGCAACGCACATATACACAACATACACATACACACAAACACACGCACGCACAAATACATACACATACACACACGCGCACATACAAAATACACACACACACGTACACGTACCCAACACCTACAACCCCACAGAAACACACACACGAACACACACATACTCAAAAACCGCCTGCTGACCTTCCACTTACCATTGTCCATAAGCATCCACTAACTATTCCTGTTACTAATTCCTTCCACTACGTCATACACACATGCTCATGAGCCCTTCCACCCTTTGACAGGTCTTATTTTTCGTCCTGCAGGGTGTCCAACAATCACCCTCCTCACCAAGCAAGCTTATATATATATATATATATATATATATATATATGATGGAGAGCATCCAGCAAGTAGCTAACTCCATCCACCAAAGTATCAAGGTAACTATAGATTACCCCACTAGGCACCTCAACAATAGACTCCTCGTCCTTGATACTGAACTTTGGTTGGAGACTGTGAACAACAAAGTGCAGCTCCTCCACTCCGTTTACATGGAACCCATAGCTTCGAAATATGTTGTTCACAAGAATTCAGCTTTGTCACACAACATGAAAATTAGCATACTGATAGCAGACTTAGTTAGGATAATGAACAACATGTCCCCACTATGCAAACCCTATGAAACGAAGAAACATGTACAGAACTTCATGCACCGCATGCAATTCTGTGGATATGATCAGAAAGATAGGGTTCTAGTATACAGGGGTGCTAGAAAGAAGTTAGATAACATTATATGTAATGAAACCAGTGATACTGCCCTAGATATAGAAACAAAGACTGGAATAGAATACAAAGAGCTTGTGACAAAGCAAGCAGGGTGAACACGTGGTATAAAACCGACAAATATCAAGGACTGATGTTTGTAGAGGACACAGTTCGTGGAGAACTAGCCCGTAGATTTAGGAAAGCTCTGAAAGAGACCAAACTCAACATTAAGATTATTGAAAAGCCAGGAAACTCCATCAGATCACAATTATGTAGGACGTATTCCTTTGAGAATACCATATGCACCAATGATAACTGCATGGTATGTAGGATTAACCTTGGCATTAACTGTAGAACTATAAATGTAGTCTACAGCATAAAATGCATAGAAGGTGCTTGTAAAGACATGAACATGACATACATAGGGGAGACATCTAGGAGCGTTGCGGAAAGACTAAATGGACATTTGAGACAATATGACGACAAAAAAACAGTCCTCCATACTCTATCAACATGCCAAGGACCAACATGGAGGCAACCTGGGTCAACTTAACATCTGCATTTTATCCAAGTACCCAAAGGACACAACTCTCAGACAAATACAAGGAGTACGTCCTCATAAATGAAACATCCCCAGTACTAAATAGGAAATATACCTAGTAGGTAATCATACTCCCATACTCACAGTTTATATTTATATAGAGGTAGAATTGTTAGTGGGTTGTTATGTAGATGTGTGTGTGTGTGTGTGTGTGACTATTCAGTTTTATTTCAAGATTTCTTGTCAATAGAGAAAGAGCTGGTTTCTCACCTAGATCCAAAGCTCTTTCATTGGAATTTCAACATCAACAAGTGTATTTTTGTTTGTATGTATGTATGTATGTATGTATGTATGTATGTCATTGTTCAGTTTTGTATGTTTTGTTTTATGTATATCTTCTCATGCATAGAGTTACATATCTTGACATGCTCATTTTGGAGATTTCTGCATTCTTATCGAACACGAAAACTCCTCAGCTACTTTGGTGTTATTGGAGTTACAGAAGTTAATGGCGGGGCAGAGACTTCCGAAGAGGCGGTTGAAATGAATCTCAGTTGCAGCCGCTTGAGGGAGAATATATATACAAGTCATATATATATAATATATATAATATATATATA
>NC_068991.1:16859472-16860282 GCF_001194135.2 Octopus bimaculoides | reverse complement strand
GGTGTGTGTGTGTGTGTAACTGTGCATGTCTGTATATGTGCGTGTGTAAATATATATATATATGTATATATATATATATATATATATAAAATCAGTTTATAAGAAGAGTGTGGACTTCAGTTGCTTGTCTGTTCATGTTCATTCGCTGACATTTCCCCTCCCCTCCACTAATTTTTTCCAGTTCAAATACAAGATAGCTGTCTTTACATGTTTTTCTTTGATTGTTTGTTTGTTTGTTTTTCTTTTAAACATTTTCCCTCGGGATGTATTAGTTTTCTTTATTTACGCTGCTTCATTACTCTGTATCGCGTGTTTGTGAGGGTATTTGAGTGTATGTGGTTATGGTTTTGTGTGTGCATATATACTCTATTATTTTATTATTTGATTCAGACAGAGGCTGTGGCCTCAACTTGATTTATATACTTTAGACAGGTTCCGGCCATTTTGCGCCCAAACCACTCAGGGAAGTCTTTTTTGAAGTCATGTTTTTGGACACCGTAACCCACTCAAGTGGGGAGTTTATTGACCGAAATATATCTGAGCATCGGCGGTTTAATCTAGTATTTACTCTTTACTCTTTTACTTGTTTCAGTCATTTGACTGCGGCCATGCTCGAGCACCACCTTTAGTCGAGCAAATCGACCCCAGGACTTATTTTATCGGTGTCTTTTGGCTAACCACTAAGTTTCGGGGACGTAAACACACCAGCATCGGTTGTCAAGCGATGTTGGGGGCACAAACGCAGACACACAAACACACACACACACACATACATATATATACATATATACGACAGGCTTCTTTCAGTTT
>NC_068991.1:16858049-16859048 GCF_001194135.2 Octopus bimaculoides | reverse complement strand
ACACACACACACACACACACACACACACAAAACACGTGCACCTGTGTATTTATATCTGTGTCTGTTGGTTGGGGTTTAATCGTGAAGGCGCGTGGCTAAGTGGTCAGGGTATTCGGCTCGCAATCGTAGGATCGTGAGTTCGTTTCCCGGCGGCGCGTTTTATTTCACAGTGCTCCAGTCCACTTAGCTAGCAAAAATGAGTAGTACCTGTATGTCAGGGGGCCAGCCTTGTCACACTCTGTGTTACGCTGTATCTCCCTGAGAAGTATGTGAAAGCGTACGCGTGTCTGGGGAATGCTCAGCCACTTCCACGCTAGTCTCAAGAACAAGCTGTTCCGTTGATCGGATCTACTGGAACTATTGCCGTCGTAATCGATGGCGTGCCAGTTAATCTTCGAATTTTCAACAAAGAAGCCAGCTGCCAACTAATAAACAAAGCTATTTCATTTGATTTTGGCCAACACCAACTATATAGTTTTATATGTATCTACATATATATCTACCCATATATGTACGTGCGTGCACGCATGTATGTCATTGAGTGTGTAGATCTGTACGTTTTGATTTATGTATACATACATATGTATTTTTTTGTGTATGCACGTATACATGTATAAATGTACAAATATAAGTGCTTGTATGCATACATGTATATTTGTACAATTATATATGTTCACACAAACTGTTGTTGTTGTTGGCACTCCGTCGCTTACGACGTCGAGGGTTCCAGTTGATCCAATCAACGGAACAGCCTGCTCGTGAAATTAACGTGCAAGTGGCTGAGCACTCCACAGACACGTGTACCCTTAACGTAGTTCTCTGGGAGATTCAGCGTGACACACAGTGTGACAAGGCTGACCCTTTGAATTACAGGTACAACAGAAACAGGAAGAAAGAGTGAGAGAAAGTTGTGGTGGAAGAGTACAGTAGGGTTCGCCACCATCCCCTGCCGGAGCCTCGTGGAGCTTTAGGTGTTTTCGCTCAATAAACACTCACAAC
>NC_068991.1:16848440-16854818 GCF_001194135.2 Octopus bimaculoides | reverse complement strand
TATATATATATATATATATATATATATGGAGTGTTTTGGAAATTCCTTGATACAGTTATAATATTTGGAGAGAAGATTTTTTTTTCTCAAAGAGTTAATATTGAGAAAAGAACCTTTTTAGAAAGTCGAAAGGCACTAACCTTTGGGAAGCGATTTCAAAAAATGTGTGTGGCTTTTGCTTTTATAGATGTGCGAGCGCTTTCAGTTCTTAACGTTTTCAAGCACGTGTTATTACATATAGTGAAAGTTGTTTTCAGTAAAATTCTTGTTGACTATTTCCGGTTTAGTTTCGGACTCAGAAATCTTCGTTTATTTAATGAAGAGGGAAAATTGTAAATTTTCATTGTGCACAGGTGTCCAAATGATCGCTTACATGGTATACATCTAAGTGCGGGATGTTTTATTTGATGTCTGTGCACATTTACCTGGTTGGTTAGTTTCGTTGTTGTTTCCCCAATATAATATTCGTTGCATTGTGGGCATGTTATACAATATATCAGGCTTTTGCTTTTACAGTTCATATTTGCATTCACCTTTAATTCTTTTCCATTCTTGAATTTTTTGGGCTGGTCCCTGTTCTATTAAATGACATGTCCCTCATCGGGGGTCTCCACATTTGGTAACTTGCAGCATTTCTTCCCTTGATGCAAATCTTGCTTTGGTTAGAAGTTTCTTTAAGATTTGGTGGTTGCCTTCGGCTGTTGATTATTTGTTGTTCCTTGATTATTGATTATTTGTCGGAGACATGGGGACTGGTGTAGAACTGGAAGAAGGCGTTTGGCTGTTTGTAGAATATTGTGGTTCCTGGGATTGTGAGTGATAACAAATGGGATATTTTTATGTTCATGTTTCCGTTTATCCTCAGTGTGAGTGTTTTTTCTTCTTGGTTTAGAAATTGGGATATTTTTAGCTTCAGTTATCGCTCGGTCTATTAGTTTGGTGGGGTATTTTTGTTTTTCAAGGAACAAGTTAAGTTCTGCAAGTCGTCTTTCTCTTCTATTTGTCTCCGAAACTACTGTACATATTCGTCTTGCCATATTAAAGGGTATGTTCCTTTTTGTATGGGAAGGATGGCAAGATCTGAAGTCTAAATATTGGTGTGTCCGTGTTTTTGTAACAGAGGTCAGTTGTTATAATCTCATTCTCTTTAATTATTAAGATATCTAGGAAGGGGAGTTCCCTTTCATTCATTTCCATAGTGAATTGGATTGATCCATGGACGCTGTTTATTATTTCAAAAAAAAATTTAAGGTTTTCCTTACTTCTTTTCCAGAATATAAAGCAGTCATCCGAGTATCTTTTCCAGTTTCCCACTCATACCTAGTGAGAAACTAGAGAAGATACTTGAGTCGAAATGCTTAGCGGTATTTCGTTTGTCTTTACGTTCTGAGTTCAAATCCTGCTAGGTCGACTTTGCTTTTCATTCTTTCGAGGTCGATAAATTAAATACCAGTTGCATACTGGGGTCGATCTAACCGACTAGCCACCTCTCCAAAAATTTCGAGCCTTGTGCCTAGAGTAGAAAAGGATATTTGATATGGGTGCTGTCTGTCATGTTAGTGTGATACAATCAACAGTTTTCTGTCTATTTGCAAAGTATTTCATAGATTCTCCATTGAAGAATTCTGGAAGTTCAATTCGTAATCACAAGGCCCCGTGATCGACTCCCTTGATTGGTACTTTGTTCTTTTTTTTTTTTTTTTTTTTTAACCAACACGTTTCACTATTTTTTCTGGTTTCTTCTGAAGTTGTTATAATTTCACATCCAGGAAGGAATTCGGTGGTTTGCGCAGCTGAATGCACATCGTCGAAACCGACATAAAATCCACCATCATATTTAGCAAATCTATCCTGTTCTTAGTCTCTGAGATCATAGCCAGACATCTTTCGATTTTTGTACATATAAAATGGCGGACGCAGAGAAACAATAAAACAACCTGCGCTAAAGCGCTAAATCAAAGTAAAAGGATTCAACACCCTAAAATTATCCTAAATCAGCTGAAAAAGTTCAAATAGCATGACGAAATTTTTTTTTGGTTCCCAGTGTTATCGAATTGATTTGGTTTTTATTGAATCTAAAATCACTGTAAATTATGATGCAACATGAGTCTTCGTTGAATTTCTATTTTTCGAGGCTTTTGTAAGCATTGTAAATAGGGAAGGCTGTTGACTCAGCTTTCGAAATCAACTCTTTCAACTGTAGATAGTTTGAACAGATTCGGATGAGGTGACTCCTGATCTCAGGATTTCGTATAGTTTCTTTCGCTCTCCGCACCAAAATGCCTTCATCTTCAAAATTTTCTACAATTTTTGCAACTTCTGCGTGGTTCTTGGTATAGTAACTGCATGTTTCCAACCAGCTGTCCTACCTGGTCACAATTGGCTGAGTGGGGTATCCGATTGTTTTGAATTACTTTCGACGGTGTATATTTCCACAGTAGCAATCAGACAATCGATTGCAGGATAGAAAGCATTTATTTTTAGAGCACAGTTGTGCAGTAGGTGGGAGAAGCAGGTTACATGGAAGAGCTTAGTGTACATAACTTGCAATGTTTTTCCAGCAACTACCATATACCGAGCGGCAGCAGACAATCGTAGAAGAAAATTTTCTCATAGAACCGCCATACTTCTTAATGAATCTTCGATGATCTGAGCGACGACTGTGGCAGTTAGAGCTAATTCGAGTGGCAAACATTCTATTCAGAACCAACAAGTACATTAACAATTTTTTTTTGTCATTGATTTCACTTGCATCAACAACTAAAAATATTTTTTGATCAGCCAGGCAGTTCTTGCAATTTTCAACCGTGTTTACACTAAGCATATCAACATATTTTCGGCATGTAGGTTGAGATGGCAGTGGCTTATTGACAGAATCTAAGAGACTTTTCAGACTTGGATTAGTGAGCTTTTGCAAAGGAATGTCGGCCTCAAAAAACGCTTTGGTCAACATTGCACCCCAAGATTTATTGTTCAATTTTAATTGTCTTTTTAAGATGGTTTTAATGTTTTTTACTCATTCTGTACGACTCAACAAAATGTTTTTTATCGCATTTTGATATCAACAGGGCTCAGTTTGAAGTGTAATTGGTTATTGTGGGTCAATATAAATTCTTTTGTGAATTTTTTTTTTTTTTAATTCAAGGGTTTTTTCCTTCTGACTTGTGTATGGCTTTGGCATCTGAGTTAAGAATATGAAAATCATACTAATCAAAATTTAAATTACTTGAAATAGGAAAAAGGCAGCTCAATAAGGCAATGACAAACGAACTCCACAATCAACTTCAAAAAGGTCCAGCATCGAAACGACGAAAGAAAACGATTCTATTCAATTAACTTCAAATAAAAGCTTGCACAATGGTTAACAACAAATTTAAACGATACACAAAAAATATATATCGAAATATTATTGAGAAACAGCTTGCATACTGTACATTTATGTAAAGTGAAAAGACTGGCAAGGAAAAGTACTTACCTCCGGTGGTAAATTTAAAATTCCTAAATAACAGGTGCAAAGAATTATAACTGTGAGTAAATACACTTACAATTGGATGGTAATAAATAATTCTATGCTTAAAGAGGCTTGTTTCATGAATGGGAAAAAAAGATGCATATAATCAATATTAGCAGTTGGTATCGATCGCCAATAACTAATATTGGTTAAAGTACCTTGAAATCGGAAATTTGTCTTACAGAAAAACTATATAGACATACGAGACTTTTGTTTGTGTTCAAATGACTGGATGTTCATGATGTCAAATAATTTTCAACATAGAAGAGTAGGACAAGCTATAGGGAGTGCTAAAAATAGCTCCGAAGTGGTAG
Organism: Octopus bimaculoides; assembly: GCF_001194135.2. Classification (NCBI taxonomy): domain Eukaryota; kingdom Metazoa; phylum Mollusca; class Cephalopoda; order Octopoda; family Octopodidae; genus Octopus; species Octopus bimaculoides. The sequence goes on along the minus strand of NC_068991.1, from coordinate 16,850,993 downwards.
TCCAATACAATAGTTCTACTAAAAACTAGCAGAAATATGTATCAAATTTAGGTTTAATCAATACATAAAAATATATATCAATGAATTTATTCATTCTTTTCAGTATCTAATCAAAGCAAAAAATTCTTTTCGGTAAAATTTCATTTTGTTAGCCTTATTTTAACTTTATTGCACGGTTTTAACTTTATTAACTTTAAAAAGTAATTAATTGCGATGATTAATCGTAAAAAAAAGTTATTGTTTTTTTTAGCTTTGGTTCTAAACATTGAAACGGACGTTTTTATGAATTTTAACTTTTTACAAAAAATTGCCTTAACAATTACGAATTGAATATGTATGCATGTATGTATGCATCTATGTATGTATGTATGTATGTATGTATGTATGTATGTATGTGTTTGCGGTTTTAAATATTTATGTATATATGTATGCATACGTATATGCATATACAGTAGCGGCCATAATATAAGGGTCAGTAAGAACAAGTGTACTGAAATATTTATTATAGAAGATTAACAAAATGTTGACACTAGATATTTTACACATATTTAGATATATCTAATATCTATCTTTTGTGAAAATTTCAAGTGAATGGAATAAATATTTCGTAAGTTATGAGGAATTAACAAACAATCTTCCAAATTGCAGTGGCCAAAAGTTAAGGGTGACTGTTTAAAAAATGACCTACTAACCGAAGTATTTGTTGTTTAGAAGACTGTTAATGGGCTAACAGTTACTTCTTATGATCTTACATTATTGGAACATTCAACTGTCAATGTGGCGGCTTGTAAGAGACGACTGTTTTCCATCCTGTGATGGAAAACAAAGGATTGTGTGCCTTCGCCAAGAGAGCAAGTCAAATTCTGTGATAGCAACTACTGTAGGAAGGGCCAGAAGTGTTATGCAACGAATTGTAGCTCGTTTTAAGTCGTCAGGATCGACAGATGCTAAACCCCAAACCGGTAGACCTCGTAAAACTTCACCAAGACAGGATCGTATTATGGTTAGAATGTCAGTGAAGGAAAGGTTTAAGAGTGCTGCTGAGATATTCCGTGAGTTTAGCTCCACTTCCGATGTCAACGTATCGCGCAAAACAGTTTCTCGGAGGTTACGAAATTCTGGGTTGCTTGCTCGAGCACCGGCAAAGAAACCTCTGATCTCCCAGAAGAATCAAAGAGCCCGTCTTCATTTCGCTCACGAGTATGTCATTTAGACAGAAGAACAGTGGTCGCAGATTCATTTTAGTGATGAATCAAAGTTTAATGTGATTGGTTCCAATGGCGGGATGTACGTCCGACGAAGAAGGGGTAAAAGGTTATCTCGTGCATGTATGAATAAGACATGTGGAGAAGACATGTGGAGAAGCAGTGTAATGGTATGGGGAGTGATCTCTGCTGGTGGTTCTGGTCCACTTATTCACCTACAAGGGACTGTCAATGCTGAAATCTACAAGCAGATTCTTAGACAGCATCCCCTTCCACGTCTCCGAACCTCGTCAGTTCAACCTCCTATCTCCGTGCAGGACAACGCTCTCTGTCACACTGCAAAAAGATTCAAAGATTTTTTGAATGATGAAGAGGTTGATCTCATGAACTGGCCACCTCAAAGTCCCGATCTCAACCCTATATAAAACGTTTGGAAGATTATTGAAGATGGGGCGAGGAGGAGAAATCCAAAGATGAACTCTGGGATTATTGAAAAGCGAATGGAACAATATTACTCCATCATTTTGCATGAAATTAATTCAGGAGTAACAGACGTCAGAAGGTCATTGATAGTGAAGGGATGTTCACAAAATATTGATAGTAAGGATTTCTTTTTTGTTCTTGTTCCATTTTCCATTGGTTTTCCAAGTGACCCTTAGCTTTTGGCCGTTGCAGTTTCGAAGATTATTTGTTTATTTCCTCATAACATATGAAATATTTATTCCTTTCACTTGAAATTTTCACAAAAGATAGATATTATATACATGTCTAAAATATGTGTAAGATATCTAGTCTCAATGTTTTGTTAATCTTTTATAAAAATATTTCAATACACTTTATTCTTACTTACCCTTATATTATGTCCACTACTGTACATATGTACATACGTCTGTGTGTGTGTTGTGTGTATGTGTATACGTGCGTGTGTTTCTGTATGTCTTGACACGTATATACTGTAGAAAACCATATATGGAACTATAGTGCTAAAGAAAAACACAGAAGAATACAAGTAACAGACGAAAATATCCTCTGGTGGATATTTTCGTCTTTGAAATTGCTAAATCTAGATTTCTGCGCATTTGCAAGTCAAGAGTAGCAAACATGCACTAGCAACCGCATGCTTGGATAAATTTAGCCTTTACTGATATAGAAAACTGATTAATAAATCAAAGGTGACGCAAGTAGCCGGCAGGCTTGCTAAAAATACATTCGCAGTGACGGAAGCAGTGTAAGATTAAAATAGCATTCTGTATATCTTACTTAACGTAGATATGCTGTAGAAAGCTACTCAACTGCGGTATTCATTTTATGTGTGTGTGTGTGTGTGTGTGTGTGTGTGTGTGTGTGT
>NC_068991.1:16844244-16847897 GCF_001194135.2 Octopus bimaculoides | reverse complement strand
ATATATATATATATATATATAGGAGCACTCCGTCGGTTACGACGACGAGGGTCCCAGCTGATACGATCAACGGAACAGCTTGCTTGTTAAATTAGCGTATAAGTGGCTGAGCACTCCACAGACACGTATACTCTTAACGTAGTTCTCAAGGAGGTTCAGCGTGACACATGTACTACTCATTTTTGCCAGCTGAGTGAACTGGACCAACATGAAATAAAGTGCCTTGCTCAAGGACATAACGTGTCACCAGGAATTGAACTCACGACCTTACTATCGTGAGCCGAATACCCTAACCACTAAGCCACGCATATATATTCATTATGTGTACACACACACACATATTATGTACACACACATATTATGTACACACACACACACACATATATATATATATATAATTTGGGAAAACAAATTTCCAAATCAATCAGGTACAATCCTTCAGCGTTATATGCGTCTATATATCGTACTTTGGGGTCTTATTTATCGTATATTTACATATTTATTTATAAATATACAAAGTGTCTGATAAAAGTCAGTATTAATTCACATGTGTGTGTGTGTGTGTGTCTAATGAAAGGAATATTTTGATTAGTTGAGACAGACGGACAAAAGTCTGTGTGAAGTGTCAAATAAAAAATATATATTAACATTAACAAAAAAAATGTTGTTGCAACTTAGGACGGAAAAAAGATATTTACAACGTGTGTGTGTATGAGAGATGTGTGTGTATGAGAGATGTGTGTGTCAACAATGTGTTGAGTGGCGTAAATTCCTGCAACCATTGATCACAGTTGTTTTACTACCACTCACTAGTTACCAGACACACCATCTATATATAACCAAAGTCTGTCATAGGAAAGGTGACAAAGACAAAATCGTTAATAACAAAACCATGAGTTGTTTATCCCATTTTGGATCTAATTAGCTGAGCAGTTTTTGTTCTATTGTTTTCGTAAGTCAACTATCTACTGCTAAAAAGTACAAGCTCTTGTTGTGTCTTCCAGAGATCTGAATGGCTAGTAGTTAGCTGACGTCATCAAAACTTGACAGAATCCTGTTTGTTATTTATTGTTAATTTCACATTTGAACACAATGATTTCGGGTTCGATTCCCAGGCATTGAGTTGGTCCGCAAGTATTCATGCTATGTGTGTGTGTTGTATGCATGTATATATGTATTTATGTACGGGTATATACATTTATGTATGTATATATTTTATCTATATATATTTATTTTTACAATACTATATAATATCCTGGAAATATTTGGTTTGTGTACTTGACACCAAGTAATTTACTTTCGTCTTCATTATCGATAATTAAGAGTTATCTGTTTGTTTACCTCTCACTTTGATGTAGTGCCCTTTACTTCACTTTGATCGCCATCGTATATGTACAAAGTTCGAAAGGCCACCCTTAGCTTTACAGACTGGGAAATGGATCGAGGTATAATACATGCATCATAGGTTTCAGAGTAAAGGTAACAAACTGACAATGTCGTTAGTGGCATGAGCGAAACATATGTAGTATATGTTTGTTTTCGCTGTCTACGCACTGAATTCAAATCTTCCTGAGGTCAATTTTCCTTTTCAACACTTTGGAGAGGATAAAAAGAGTATCAGTTCGAGGCAGTAGTGCTAACGTCTCTCTCTCTCTCTCTCTCTCTCTCTCTCTATCTATCTATCTATCTATCTATCTTTCTTTCTTTCTCTTTCTTCCCCCCCCCCACCCCCACTGAATCAATGAATGGCTTGACAATACAACCTCTACAGTAAAGTGATAGTTATAGGTATCTTTAACAGGATGAGAATGTGAAATATGATGGACACGTAAATAAGAAGAGGACCAGGAACGAATACCTCAGGAGAGTAAAGAGAATATGGTTATCAGAACTCCAAGCTTAGACCAAGCATATTGCCCACAGCACCTTTTCAGTGCCTGCCTTCATACCTATGTTCGGCCTTCTGAACTGGTCATTACAAGAACTCAGTGAGATGGATGTTCGAACTCGCTAGCTACTCAGTGTTACAGGAAACTTCGACATCGGTGGAGATGTAGACAGGCTATACTTCCCACGCGAGTATGATGGCTTTGCTTCATATGACATCGGTACTGATGTCATATGAAGCTCGAATTGTGACAATGAGACAACATCTGCAGCAAAGGAAAGAGACCAGTGACTATCTTACCGAAGTTTGCGACCATGAAATCAACAACATAATTAGGATAGCAAATGAATTTGAGAAGAGGTATGAAATAAGAGCTGATAAAGATCTTCCCCGAAGAAGCATTGGTAAAATTTATTTATCACAAGCACAAAATAAAAAAAAATGAACCAATTCACTGAGAAGACGCAAACGTAAACCATTGATCATGTCAAAAGCTTGGCATAGAAGTTCCCTGTTGTTGTCAGGACTTTGCGGGTTTTAATATCTATGGAGTGAAATTCCTCTACGGACCAATCTCCTGTTCAGGAACAGGAGATTGCCACAAAGTACCTGGTGCACAAGAGAGACAGTGACGCTCTACAGATCAGCACTGGTACCGCAAATGCATTGTGGGATGTTGTTTTGTTGTAAGAGGAGAGTTCCGACTGCCATGTTTTCCTAAGTCTGGTGTAATATTCTCGGGTCACTCTATCTTTATTCACAGTGGTTTCATATGATGCATTTTCGTCTATGCCTAGGTACTTGTAACATTATTTGTGTGGAATGGGGGAGATAGAGAGACCGCTGTTGCACAGGTCTTGGGTTTGAGGGACTGACTTTCCTCGTTCTATAATCAAATATGGACGTTTGGGGGGGGGGGACAAATTTCATGCCTGTATCAGCTGAAAATGTTGTTAGTAATTCCAGTTGTTTTTTTTTTGTTTTGTTTTTTGTTTTTTTGCTTTTTGCCATTGTTAACATTTTTAGCATAAATCTTCAGGTCGTCTACAAAGAAATTATGAGTTACATTGATTTTTCTGGCAGTTGAAGATCGTAGCATATAACCATTTGTTTTCTGTAGTAGAAACGATAATGTATCCAGTGCCAAAACGTATGTATGTATGTATGTATGTATGTATGTATGTATGTATGCATGTATGTATGTATGTATGTATTCTACCTTTCAAATTTTCAGCACTAACAGACTTATATCGTCCCAAATGCCTTTGCTCGTTTTTCATGCAACAATTATACAGCTACGTTCTTTATCCCCCAGAATCCAAGTTCAGCCGTACTTCGATCGACTCGAGTTGGTCCATAGCCTGTTTTCTCCAATAATAAAGGGTATAAAAAGTGAAAGATTGATTTACGGGAATAGATTTGGAAACTCTTTGTCAGTGGTATATAAATGTCATCAACTATCTTCTCTATTTGTTTTACCACATTGATATCAAGTGTGCAACTGACTGCCACCAACGGACTACGTCTTTAATTGTTATAAATGTCTTATGTATGTATGCACGCACGCATGTATGTATGTATGTATCTATCTATCTATCTATCTATCTATCTATATATCTATGTATGTATGTACGTACGCATATATGTATGTATGTATGTATGTATGTATAAAGTTTATTTGCCCTCCTATCTGTATTTTTCCAATTTCTCTTTCTGAGAATAACTTCCATTTGATGTATTTCTTTCTTTGCTTCTGCTTGTGTGT
>NC_068991.1:16841923-16844185 GCF_001194135.2 Octopus bimaculoides | reverse complement strand
TGTGTGTGTGTGTGTGTGTGTGTGTGTGTGTGTACATATATAATACAGATATATACTGTATATATGTATATATATCTATACATATAAATTTGACATGGGTGATTCTTTCTTGTCTTGGGATTCATAGTCAAACGGTTGGGTGGAATTACGCGAAAAATTACACAGATGTGTAGAATGATCCGGTGGTGATGCTGGGCTTTGTATTTTTTCATAGCTCCCATGGTTACCGAGATAATCTACTATAATAATACTCTTGTGTTTATGAGTGAGAAAGGAAGGGGGTGATAGATGAATAAGGAAGGAAGGAAGGGGTGATGTCATACTTGGTAGTGGGATGATGAAAATTGTACGCTGAAAAAATAAATCAAACAGCGTTTCAACTCTGTGTGAATATATGTGTGTGTATGTAAAAGGGGGATATGTGAATATGTGTGTGTGTGTGTACATGTATGTAGGTACATATATATATGTGTACACACATACACACATACATACACACACATATACATGCATGCAGGTTTATGTATATGTATATATATATATTTATCTATGTATATATTTATGTATATTCACGCACACGTGTATACACGCACACGTTCACACACACACGTGCATGCACACACACACATTCATACATATACGTATATTTGTGTGTGTGTATTATATATACATATAATTAAAAATATACAGTATTATAGATCCATTACAGCCGATCTTACCAATCAGTTTTGCGCCAGATTTTAGCAGACGATTACCTAATAAAGTATACTCATCAGAGATGGCCGGTATGGAAAAATGGCCACAACTCTCTGTTACTTGAGGTGGGGAAATTTCACATCCAGTTGATGGGTGCTGTGAAAAAGGTGAAACGGGAAATGGTTAAGGAGGGTCCATCAAGAGCTGTATCCAAAAAACAAAAAAAAAAACTGGATGAATTCTGATGTCAGCAAAAACCGTAATGAGTTGTTATGTGTGTATGCGGAAGGTTAAAGGATTGGTATATGTTCAGGATAGATATGTGTGTAGAAGTTTATTGGAGGAGGAATTGGGTGCCCAAACTTTTGACCCCGTGTGTGGGACAATATGAGTATTTAAGTTTATGTGTGTATGGTAGGAACTTTGCTGGGAACTGTGATGGTGGAAAGATTATGTTGGGAATCTTAACATTTATGATCATGATTGAGCTCACAGGTAAGCAATCATTTACCTTTCCTCATGTGGGCACGAACGAAAAGTCTCCACCTATATGAAGAGAGTTCTTGAACAGTATTCTTTTCTCAACTAGGCATAACTTGTACCTTCGGTTAAAATAAGCATTCTCCACTATTCTTCACTTGTATTATATAATTACTTCTAAATTGATATTATTAAATTATGATGGCAATTTTACATTGAAATGTTGTCACAAATTTAGAAAAGCATTTAAATATTTCAATTCTTAATTATAATTGCTTTTATATAATATAATAAACATAATTTTTCTAAAAATATTTAGATTATTTAATAGCTAGATAATTAATTATCATGACATAGAACCTCTATGTTTCTAATTGCTGCAACATAAAATTCATATGCTTATTTTTTATTCTTTCATTATACACTGACATCACCAAAAGTTGAATACCAAACAAGCTTTTCTTAGAATATTATATTTCTTCTTCGTGTTCTTTTTGTATATGTTTGTCTACTAGAAATATTTTCTTAGTTCACTTTGAATTTAACCAATTTTGCATCGCCTTGATAATGTTGTATTAAGATGTATTTTCAAATATATCAATTTGACTGACATTTTCTGTGTATTTAAATATGTTAGCACAACAGAAACAATCATCAGTATTGTGTGGTGGATTCACTAATTAAAGATGTGATTTTCTCCAGGAATAGCTGTATGGTAAGAAGCTTGCTTCCCAACCACATGGTTCTGGGTTCAGTCATGGCGCATGACACCTTGGGCAAGTGTTTTTTCCTGTAACTTCAGGTCAACCAAAGCTTTGTGAGTGGATTTGGTAGAAGGAAACTGAAAGAAGCCTGTCATGTATGTGTGTGTGTGTGTGTGTGTGTGTTCATGTCTGTGTTTATCCCACCCACTCCCAACTGGTGTTGGTGTGTTTATGTCCCCATAACTTACTAAAAATTCTCCGAGGTGGTGCCCCAGCATGGCCACAGTCTAATGACTGAAACAAGTAAAGGATAAAAGATTTGTATTTTTGTTGTACTCATATAGACATATATATACATATATATATATATATATATATATAT
>NC_068991.1:16838613-16841796 GCF_001194135.2 Octopus bimaculoides | reverse complement strand
TGTGTGTGTGTGTGTGTGTGTATGTGTGTGTGTGTATGTATACATATAGTAAGGTGCATGGCTATATGGTAAGAAGTTTTGTAACCACATGGCTTCAGATTTAGTCCCACCGCATAACAAACAGGTGAGGAGTGGCAACAGGAAGAGCATCCAGCCATAGAAAATATGCCTCAATGAATTCATGAGTGGAAAAACAGACATTAAAACGATGATGATATGAGGGAAAATTTTAATTTAACTGTAAAGATTTTAAAATAGAAGGTTTTGTATCATAAAATAGGGTCAGTCTCGGGCAGATTGCTATCAAAAGGGTTTAAAGATCTTTGATAAAGTGTCACTTAAACCTAAGACTTATCAAAAACTCATTCAAGTTAACCCATACATGGTGTTAAAGAAATTAGATAAGGTGTGATTTATTTGGGCATTTCCTCAAACTATTTAGTCTTATTCTTCTTCTTGTTGTTGTTAATGAAACCCAGATAAAGTGCACTAGGATAAGATGTTAAGATTTTCTATAAAATCACCGTGCCTAACTTTCTCAATACAATTCAAGAATCTCAGATAAGGTGTCTCTGAATTTTTTTCCTCAAACTAGTTGAGTCTTGCTAGCCATAAACATTACAAAAATTGTGATAAGATATCAGTAAGAGCTTTGCCAAAATATCTGGGCTTAAATTTTTTGAAGCAGTTAAACTACAATGAGACATCATTCATTAATGAATAAGACTTGGTATGTCATACCATGCTTTCATTAATTCTTTTAGGTTGAGCTGGCGGAAACGTTAGCATGCCGGGCGAAATGCTTAGCGCTATTCCGTCTGCCGTTAGGTTCTAAGTTCAAATTCCGCCGAGGTCGACTTTGCCTTTCATCCTTTCGGGGTCGATTAAATAAGTACCAGTTATGCACTGGAGTCGATGTAATCCACTTAATCCCTTGTTGTCCCCTCTATGTTTAGCCCTTTGTGGGCAATAAAAAAATATATATACCACATGCAGAAGTAGATATCCTCATGACCCTCTTTCCACCCTTGGGCTAGTATAACATCCAGAATGTGATGGATGGGATGAGAAAGGACTACACTATCACTAGGCTAATACTATTTTCTGTATTCATGAAGGGACAAGAGCAACATAAAGTGCCTTGTTCAAGGGCCCAACACACTGCTCAGTCCAAAAATTGAACTCAAGAACTTATGCTTTGGGGGCCAGTACACAACTAGGCTACTCTGCATTCCTTCCTAGACAAAAGAGATATTATCAAGTTTCACTTGCTCACTAATTACAAATAAACAAAATTTAAATCTAGGATAGCTTAGTTGATTTTTTATTTTCTGTACTTCTGTGTATTTTTCATTTTTCATTATTCTTGTCTTATTTTTTTATGTTCTGAGTTCAAATTCCACTGAGGTCGACTTTTCCTTTCATCCTTTCAGGGTTGATAAATTTAGTACCAGTTGCATATTGAGGTCGATTTAATTGACTGCCCCCTCCCCTAAAATTTCAGGCCTTGTGCCTATAGTAGAAAAGATTATTTTTGTCTTATTTTCAAACTGAGGATGACAGGTGTATTGGCAATCTGATGATGATGACAACAAGGGTGATGGCAGCAGCAACAACAAGGTAAGCAGCTGCAACAGTAGAATCAACAATAACAATCATGGTCAAATTTTGGCACAAGGCCAACAACTTTGGGGGCGGGGCTTAAATCGATTACCTCAGCCCTCAGTGTTCAACTGATATTATTTTATAGACCCCAAAAGATGAAAGGCAAAGTTGATCTTGGTAGCATTTGAACACAGGACATAAAGATGAACGAAATACCACTAAGCATTTTGCTCAGAATGGTAATGATTCTGCCAGCTCACCACCTTAAATCAAAAAAAATAATGATAATAAATGTTTTGTCTTTGCAGCAACTGAAGCACCAAAATTTAGTCAACCTTATTGAAGTTTTCCGAAGGAAGAAACGTCTGCATTTAGTATTTGAATATGTTGATCACACAGTGCTGAATGAGTTGGAGAAAAATCCCCATGGGTCAGTATTTATCAAATTCTATTTCCTTATTTCTTTATTGCCCACAAGGGGCTAAACATAGAGGGGATAAACAAGGACAGATAAAGGGATTAAGTCGATTACATCGACCCCAGTGTGTAACTGGTACTTAATTTATCGACCCCAGAAGGATGAAAGGCAAAGTCGACCTTGGCGGAATTTGAACTCAGAACATAGCAGCAGACGAAATACTGCTATGTATTTCGCCTGGAGTGCTCACGATTCTGCCAGCTCGCTGCCTTTTATCAAATTCTGTTTTCTGTATATGAAATAATTATAAGTTCAGAAGCTGTTACCTGTGTTGGTAACAAAGAGTTTCTTGAGCCAATAAAAGAGATTTTATGTGGTCAATCAACTTGCTATAAATAGCAGCCAAAGTACCTGAAATCAGATTGTACTATCTTTAAAAAAATGAAGTATACATTTAATTCCTTTCAATTTCTCTTGAAAGTTTATAAGTTCTTATGATGCCAACAACATACAATTCTCATAGGTAAGAATAAAATTTCTAAAATGGATAGAGAAATTTGAAGGATTGCTTTGGTCTAATGGTAGACAGCCTGTTATGTCTACAAGAGATGTGGGTTCAAGACCCATGGGCAGCCTTCAACTTTTTCTGTACAAAAGGGTTTTTTCAACCTGATATTTACATGCTATCATTTTTGTAGCTTTATATGTGCTTTGAGATCTAGTTTCAGACAAGAGAAATGGTGTACATGTTTGTGTGTGTGTGTGTACCTTTACAATCACATGATAGTCGTAAACGAATGTCCTTGTTTTATAATAAGTGTCACTAATTTCCAGTCTTCCATAAAAGCATGTCCAGTTATGTCACGGGAAAATATTACCTTGCTTGGAAACAAGATTGTTGACAGGAAGGACATCCAGCCATAGAAAATCTGCCTCAACAAATTCTGTTTTTTCCTCACATCAATAGTATAGAAAGAATGTTTACATTGTTATTTAACCTACAGTGAGGCTTTATAATATTTAAATTTATTTCAGTTCTTTTCATTTACACTGTGTTGTATTTCCAATTAAAATACTTCCCAACACTAAATAGATACAACATTGTGCATGATTGTATATATATATGTATATATATATATATATATATATATATATATATA
>NC_068991.1:16835927-16838603 GCF_001194135.2 Octopus bimaculoides | reverse complement strand
GTGTGTGTGTGTGTGTGTGTGTGTGTGTGTGTGTGTGTGTGTGTGTGTGTGTGTATATCATACTTATATTTATATTTACAGAGTAGCTGAAAACCAAGTGAAGAAAATCATTTACCAAACATTAAAAGCTGTAAATTTCTGTCATCAACATAAGGTAAGCCACTTAGTTAAACTTAGTATAAATACACCTTACAGCAGGTTGAATTATCAAGGGTTGGTTCTCACACTGACGCAAGGTTGCAAATGTGTTGTGTAGAGAGGGGGAAGTGCAGTTGATAGAACTTTACCCATGCCTACATCAAGGAATGGAACTTTCTAGGTGTCAATCTCTATGGTCCATGATCTCTCAAGATATATAAAGAAGCACAGGTTTCTTTCATAACCCACCTGCGACTGCAAGTGAAACTAAACATAGAGAGATTGGATCTCACTATTTCTTCCCATGTCATTCTAGAGTTTCCTTTCCATGTGTACTCCCCATCATCAACACTTTATAATCCAGCATTCATCTTCCTCCTCCTCCTCCTCCTCCTCATCATCATCATCATCATCATCATCATCATTTAACGTCCATCGCATGGGTTGGACAGTTTGACCAGGGCTGGCAAGCTGGAAGGCTGTACCAGACTCCAGTCTGATTTGGCATGGTTTCTACAGCTGGATGTCCTTCCTGATGCTAACCACTCTGAAAGTGTAATGGGTGCTTTTATGTGCCACCATACACATCTGTAATAACATCACACTCATCTTTCTTGCACACGCTGACTGATATTCAGAACCTAGCTGCTCTCTCAGACCATTTTTGCTGTGTCTTTATACACAGGTACATCTCATCTCATCTTCTTTGTCCACTTATTCCTGAGAGGGTCATGGGGGAAGAGTCCTCAAGCACACCTTCCATCAGGTCCTGTCAGAAGCAAGGCAATTGTCTTCAATTGATCCAGCTGGGTCCCCAAGCATGACCAACTGAACTCATAACTATTATCCAATAATCTTGCTTGTGATCAATCCCCACCTGCCAAAGCAGACATTGGAAGTCAACACAGTCCTCTGGATCCTCAGATCCTGTAAAACCATCCAACCCATGTTAGCACGGAAGACAGATACTAGATGATGATGACAATAAATATGTGTACAAAGGTGATGAGCTGGCAGAAATGTTAGAACGTCAGGAGAAATGCTCGGCGGTATTTCGTCTGTCTTTACATTCTGAGTTCAAATTCCACCGAGGTCAACTTTGCCTTACATCCTTTCGGGGTCAATAAATTAAGTACCAGTTGTATACTGGGGTCGATCTAATTGACTGCCCCCCCTCCCCAAAAATTTCGGGCTTTGGGACTAGAGTAGAAAAGATTAAATATAAGTATGTGTGTGTCTATCTGTCTCTGTCTGTCTGTGTGTGTGTGTGTGTGTGTGTGTTTGTGTGTTATCCATGCATACATACACATAGTACAACTCATTACTCTCCTGTACAGCCCCTTCTATGAGGACATTTAACATGCTACAAATAGCAGTCAAATCTCCCTCAGGTCTAACTCAAAAACAAATCCTAGAGACACTATTTTATGCCAAAAATAAAGATGGAATCCACACAGTTGGAACACATTTGATTATAGAGTCACTCAATCAAGGCTGATCAATAACTAAGAAACAATACTACCACTGCTGCTGACAGCAACGAAATCGATGACAGTATTGTTTCTTGGTTATTGATTGTCATCACCATTGTATTGTCAAATAAATTCATCAACATGAGCTATCAAGGAAGCTCTTATGTGGCAATTTGACCTGCTAGAAATAGCAACCAAATTTCTTTTAAAAATCATGCCATATATTATCAACAAATAGTATGGTGAATAATGTGGTTCTGAAAAAAAAATATGATGGAATGGTCATGACTGGAACACCTTTGATCGCAAGTCTGCTTGATCACTAGACGGGTAGATGGACTTGGGTGGTAAAATAACAATTGCAACATCAATACCTCCTCTCCCCACCAACACCACCACCACCACCACCACACACCATCCCAAATCTAATCCGTTCTCATTGTCTCCTTGTTTTTCTCCCACCTTTCATGTTAGTGCATCCACCGAGATGTGAAACCAGAAAATATATTGGTCAACAAACAAGGACATGTGAAACTGTGTGACTTTGGATTTGCCAGAGTTCTTAGTGAGTAGCTGTTGCCAATGGCAACTCATTTTTTTCCATTTCTCTTTATTTATTTATTGAATCTGTAAACAAATCCCCACCGCCGCCACCACCAAATACACAAACATACAGCACATATCCACATACACTTTTTGTAACCTATTCTTGTACCTTATCCACTCCTTTGTGGAATGGCAGAATTGTTAGAGCGTCAGAAAAAAAATTCCTTGTGGTATTTCATCAAGCTCTTTATGTTTTGAGTCCGAATCCTGCTGAGGTCAACCTTGCTTTTCACCTTCTGGGGTCAATAAAATAAAGTACCTGTCAAGTACTGGGGTTGATATTATCTATTAACACCCACCCCTCAAAATTGCTGAATTTATGCCTAAATCAAAAATTATTATCAATTGAAAACTATTATTATTGTTGTAATAATTATTATTGTTATTGTTATTGTTATTGTTATTGTTGTCGTCGTCGTCGTCGTCGTCGTCGTCGTCGTCGTCGTCGTCGTCGTCGTCG
>NC_068991.1:16833308-16835764 GCF_001194135.2 Octopus bimaculoides | reverse complement strand
CGTCGTCGTCGTCGTCGTCGTCGTCGTCGTCGTCGTCGTCGTCGTCTGGCAAGGCAAAGGGCTGCATCAGGTTCCATAGTGTGTTTTGACTGGGTTTCTATAGGTGGATGCCCTTCCTAATGCCAACATCATCAACATTAAAAATACTGAATATTTATGCAATACCATTGTTGCCGTGAGGGTATGCATGCGAGGCTGTGTATGAATGATATAACAACACCATGCAAACACTTAATTGTAACTTGTATTTCACCACACAAGTAATATTCTGGTTGGTCATGAATTAGGAAGTTTCCATAAACCAGTCAACACAATTGAAAAAATAATTCTGCAGCATTCATAAATAGTTGATTACAAAAGCTCTGTACTGAAGCTTGCAAAGACAGGAAAAGATATGCACATTAGGTTTATATCAGTCAACTATAATGGTGTATCCAGGTTGAGCAGGAGTCATTAAAATGACTATTATAGATAGCAAGAAAGTGTATGGAGTTGGACAGTGGGTTGTCATCACACACTGAAAGTTAGTGCTAAAGACAAGCCTTTCTATAACCCTTGTACCAAAATGTTTCAGGAGGATCAAGAAGAATCTATCACATGATTGGTCAAAACATAGAGCTAGGAGCACCTACTGCTTTTTCTTCCATTCTTATGTTTGTTTGTTTGGGGGGGGGGTTAAAAAATTTTTTTATTAATAGACCTAATGACCTGCAAATAAAGTTCAGAATGGAAATCAGCGTGCATCAATCTCGTTAGCATATAACGAGCTGCAAATGTCATGCAAATGTCATGCATTGCATACAGCTCCTCCTCCTATTCCAACTAATTTATTTAAAATTTTTCATAAACTAGACTTCATATTCAATCAATTAGTTGAAATAATTAGTTGGTATGTAAATAGAAATATGACATTCTATTGTAAAAGTGTTAAATATTTTCATAATGTTACCAATTAACAAAGTCATAATTAAAATGGCCCTGAAGACCAATTAAAACTACATTGAGCACTGATAGTGGCTAATTCAAAGATATTGACTATGTAATTCTATGAACATTTTTCAAACAATAACAGACTGCTGAAAGCTCTTTCTTTTCTTCTTCCTTTCTTTTCTTTATTCTTTTTTTCTGTTTTTAATTATTTTTATTCATTGATTAAACTTTTTTCTTTTCTATTTTCTTTCTTTAATTCTTTTATTCTTTCTTCCTTTTATACATTTCTTATTTATTCTTTCTTTCTATTTTCTGTTCTTTCTGTTTTCTTTCTTTCATTTCTTTATTTATTCTTTTTCATTTTCCATTAATTCTTTTTTCTTTCTTTCTTTAGTTTTTTTCTTTCTGCTTTCTTTATTCATTCTCTGTTCTTTCTTCCTTCCTTTCTTCCATCATTCCTTTCTTTCTCTCTACTTTCTTTCTTTTTTCTTTCTTTTTTCTTTCTTTCTTTCTTTCTTTCTTTCTTTCTTTCTTTCTTTCTTTCTTTCTTTCTTTCTTATTTTACTTTGTCTCAGCCAGCACATTTAAAAGCCATACTGAAGCACAGAATATTTCAATAAATTTTTTAAAATAACAAATTTGAGAGTGGGCAAAGTCGTTAGCAAAATAACCATAACCTAATTTACATTCCTTTTAAGGGTAAAGACCCCCTTCAGCACCTAGAAAGTTCTCCAAGGCACAAGTCCAAGCAAGCTTGTTTATGGAAGACAAGCAGTCGCCCATGCATGCCAGCCTCCCCTCTCCATGCCACCAATGTTGTTCAAGAGAAAGGCAAAGGCTGATACAGCTTGGCACCAGTGATGTCACAACTCATTTCGATACCTGAATGAACTGGAACAGCGTGAAATAAAGTGTCTTGTACACCATGGAAGATACCAGATTGCTGTCTGACATACCCATTAAATTCTCCAGTCACAGAGATGAGATCATTGTCACTCATCTTTGTGGTAGCCTGCAGAAGAATATCATAAAGGTGATCCTTCTGTTCATTTGGTTGGCCCACTTGTGGGGCATAGGCAGAAATAATTGTAGCTATACCATTCTGCAAGACTAGCCTGAATTTAAATACTCTATCGCACACCCTCACTACATCTATGACCTTCACCGTCCATTTCTCTGCAAGAAGTATGCCCACACCCCCTATTCCATCACTATTACCTTCCTAGGAAAGTTTATACCTATGTGCTCTGCCTGTGAGTACTCTGGCTGAAGCTCCTCTCCACCTTACCTCTTGTATGCAACATACATCAACACGTCTCCATTCAAGCATCTCTACAATCTCACTAGACCTACACTTCAATGTGCCTACATTTACAGTGCCAACTCTGAAAACTGGGAAAGAGATATGGGAGGTAACACAGGAAGGAGAGATGTTATTCAGCACCTGAAAAGAAGGTTGGTTGCTGCCTCTACTGGGGGGGGGGGGTAAGTGCAAAAATGAAAATAAATGAAATTGTTTTTCATTA
>NC_068991.1:16832601-16833294 GCF_001194135.2 Octopus bimaculoides | reverse complement strand
GGGGGGGGGGGGTAAGTGCAAAAATGAAAATAAATGAAATTGTTTTTCATTATTTTAGACCCTTTTAATTTTATTTTATCTCAGCAGGTCCTGGAGATGAATATACTGACTATGTAGCAACCCGATGGTACCGTGGACCAGAACTTTTGGTTGGTGACACACAATATGGACCTCCAGTCGATGTTTGGGCCATTGGTTGTGTTTTTGCTGAACTTCTGACTGGACAAGCTCTTTGGCCAGGATTTTCAGATGTTGACCAGTTGTACCTGATTAAGAAAACTTTAGGTAATCCTCACGTTTCTCTCCCTCGTGTTGTTTAGCAGCAGTTCTATTATGAAATAATATAATATGATATAATATGATATATATTTATGTGTGTGTGTGTCTGTGTTTGTCACCCCCACCAAAAAACTTGTAAGACAATATCTGGACTTAAAAGGCATAAGCTAGTTCACAAAAACATTCCTTCAGAATCAGATTCCAAAGGGCAAAGATATAGAAGAAACTTGTATAATATCTGTCACTTGTGTTTTAAACCCTATCAGTCAGCAGCTGGTCTTAAAAATCATCTGAGGGCTCATCAACGGAGTGATTGTACTGTGTGATGGGATGTAGTGTGTGCATTGATGGGACAGCTATCATCTGTCAAGATGAAGCAATCATCATTAATTATATATATATATATATATATAT
>NC_068991.1:16823731-16830927 GCF_001194135.2 Octopus bimaculoides | reverse complement strand
AAGAGCCAGTCCAGGGGCACTGGCAACGATCTCACTTGGCTTGTCGGGTCTTCTCACGCACAGCACATTTCCAAAGGTCTCGGTCAGTAGTCATCGCCTCGGTGAGGCCCAATGTTCGAAGGTCTTGCCTCACCACCTCAGCCCAGGTCTTCCTGGGCCTACCTTTTCCACGGGTTCCCTCAACTGTTAGGGTGTGGCACTTTTTCACGCAGCTATCCTCATTCATTCTCACCACATGTCCAAACCAGCGCAACCGTCTCTCTTGCACACCACAACTGATGCTTCTTATGTTATATATATATATATAAGACAGGCTTCTTTTAGTTTCCATCCACCAAATCCACAAATCCACTCACAAGACTTTGATCAGTCCAAGCTATAGTAGAAGACACTTGCCCAAGGTGCCACACAGTGGACTGAACCCAGAATTGTGTGGTGGGGAAGGAAGCTTCTTACCACACAGGCACTCCTGCGCATATAATATATTATATTATATTATATTATTTTATTTTATTTTATTTTATATTTTTGCGAGAATTGTAGTGACTGACTTTGAAGTTTTGGCCTGTTATCCTTCATATGACTGTCTGATGAAGTCTAACTGACCGAAACATTGAAGTCACTGTACATACTCTACAAAGAAGTACTGAGTAATCCTTCAGTTTAACTTAGAAATTGTTTTTATTATAACTCAAAATATAAACATATATATGTATGCATGTGTGTGTGTTTGTGTGTATGTATGAGTGTGTGTGTGTATGTGAGTGTGTGTGTGTGTGTGTGTGTGTGTGCGTGTGTGCGTAGATAGATGGATAGACAAACAGACAGACAGAGAGTGGAAATGCCAAAGATATATAATCCTAAAGAAAACACTCTCATACTTAGTCCTCTTATCTCAACTTAGCAATACAAGATATGTTTATTTCTCTTTTCTTAAAGAAACAATAGGCACTTCACTGGTCTGCATATATATTTATATATATATATATAAAATCTTTTTCAGAATGAGATAAAAAAATACAGCTGTTACAGCTGTTTCCGGGATATTTTTTATATTAGACACAGGAGTGGCTGTGTGGTAAGTAGCTTGCTTACCAACCACATGGTTCTGGGTCCAGTCTCACTGCATGGCACCTTGGGAAAGTGTCTTCTACTATAGCCTCGGGCTGACCAAAGCCTTGTGAGTGGATTTGGTAGACGGAAACTGAAAGAAGCCCGTCATATATATGTATTATGTGTGTGTTTGTGTGTCAGTGTTTGCTCCCCCCACCATCGCTTGACAACTGATGCTGGTGTGTTTACGTCCCCGTAACTTAGGGGTTCAGAAAAAAAGAGACCGATAGAATAAGTACTAGGCTTACAAAGAATAAGTCCTGGGGTCGATTTTCCCGACTAAAGGCAGTGCTCCAGCATGGCCACAGTCAAATGACTGAAACAAGTAAAAAAGTAAAAGAGTATCCCTTCATTGGAGACGGTGTGAGACAATAGTTAAGCAATAGTTAAGCAATAGTTAAGCAATAGTTAATTTTTTTTATATATACATATGCTGATATATGACCTACACTGGACTCCTCATTTGCATAATCACCAAACCTGGAGCTTAACTATAGTCTGTCCATAGCACTTACTCTGCATTACCTGACACCTTTGGGTCTTCTTGACACCATTACCTCTCATAACCTCTCTCTCTCTCTCTCTCTCTATATATATATATATATATATATATATATATATATATACATACATACATACAATGCTCACATTTCTACATACTCACAGAACACACACACATAGCTCTGTATACATACATATGACACACAGCTTTAGATGCATATAAACACTCATATATACACACTTGTACACACACACATTCAAACTTCTTCATACACACTTCTGATGTACTTCTAATACAAACACCTCTACATATATATACATGCAACACACTCCTCTACAAACATACTCATAACACACACACACACACACACTGGACCCTTCACCCAATTTCCTCCTCAAGACACCCTCACTGTCTATCATCTTTCTAACTCCAGCTCACCATTCATACCACTTATTTCTATTACCACCAGAAACCATTGCACTTGTTACCCAAACTTCATCCATTAATACTGTTTTCTCCACCCACATTTTACACTGATCACACATTCTCCACTTCTGTAACTTACCCAACCACGTGACAACTCTCCCCCCTTCTCTCTCTCTCCCCCTCTCAGCCCTGCTTTTCCGTACTGTCGGATATCTCCGCCACCCCACCTATTTCTTTCAGTTCATGCTTAATTGATCATCACCCACACCCTTTATTCATCATTCCCTACATCTACCCTTCAGCTCACCCCAATCTTTACAGTTGTCACCCACCTCCCCTCTCCTCACCCATTCTCTATCTCACACATTTGTACTCAGAGCCAGAGGCGGTTTCAGCCAGGTTGGTAATGAAAGGGTTAAAGAGATTTCAACTAACCTCCCAGTCCCTTGTCATTTCCTTAGTGGGATCCAGCATCCGAAGATCCTTTCTCACTACTTCATACCACATATTCCTGAGTCTACCCCTTCCACAGGTACTCTCCACAATTAGAGCTTAGTGCTTCTTTATGCAGTTTTCCTCATCCATATGGCCCCTCGTGGTTTGTGAATCTTGCAAGCAAAAAGTACTCTGTACATGCTGTAAAGTGATTAATATTAGGAAGGGCATCCAGCTGTAGAAACCACGTAGAAATCATGCTGAAGCTACCAATGAAGCACAATACAACCCCTGGGACCTATCAGGTTATGCCAAATAGTCTAACCTGCCAACCAGCATGAAACATGGATACTAAATGGTGGTGGGGAGGCAGCGGTGGCGGCAGCAGTGTTGGTGGTGGTGGTGGTGATGATGAGTTTGTTCTACTTTAAGTATTATAAATTATACCTCTCTCTCTCTTTCTCCCTCTCTCTCTCTCTATCTATCTATCTCTAACTTCCTGTTTCTCTCCCCGGCGGCGGTGGTAGTGGTGGTGGTGTGTATGCATGTAGGCAGGTGGGTGGTGTGGTGTGGTGATGACAGTGGTAAGGGCTTTGATTGTAGTGGTGATAGTTTGAACTATATTCTGACAGTGTTCAGTAGGGTCACTTCTCTCTCTCTCTCTCTCTCTCTCTATCTATCTATCTATCTATCTATTTATCTATCTATCTATCTCTTTCCTGGCCTGGCCTGGCCTGGTCTGGGCTGGTTTAAACCAGCTAGAGCTGTTTCCAAGCAACCATGAGATATGTAGGTTAATTGTTTCTTTTATTAATTAGTAGGGGTGAAGGAAGGGCTGCTCACACTATTGACCTTTGTAGATTGTAGAGGTCAATAGAGTTCAGTTTAAACATCTGGAGGTCAACACCTGTAGCATAAACATGGCTGAAGGCTTATGTGGACACATAGCCGGCTAGAAATAGCAACCAAATCTTCAATTCACGCCCTATCATCTTAAAGAATAAAAGGGCAGATTAGATAAGGTAGTCCTAGATAGACACTGACTGAAAGAGAGAAAATAATTTGGTCATGGCTGCAGCCCTGGATTAACCATTTATCAAAATAAACACGTGTTTAAGGCATCAAGGGAAGGAGGGGGGGGCACTGCAGAAATGGTAAATGGCTTATGGCACAAAAGAAATCACTTTAAATTTACTAAAATAATATTCGGCAGGCCTTTATCTCTACTAAGTATAAATGCTGTTGTGTTACCTAAGATTAATCTGATCAAAGACTTTGCAATTCAAAAGAGTAGGAGGAAACTTTTCAAATATAAATAAAGTAAAGTTATAAAAAATAAACATTATTTTCCCTCTTACTGTTTTGTTTTGTTTTAAAAAATAAAAATCTATTTTATGGTTTGTTACTGTTTATATTTTGAATTACATAATCTATTATGGGGGGGGGGCACCAAAATCTTTTAAATGCTTGGGGCCTTGATGGGTCTTGATCCAGCCCTGCATGGCTGAAATATACTCAACCAGAATCAACTATAAATTAACCCAATTAATACCAAATTAATAATTGATAATCAAAGGCAGCAAGCTGGCAGAATTGTTAGCATACCGGGTGAAATGCTTTATGTTCTGAGTTCAAATTCCGCCAAGGTTGACTTTGTCTTTCATCCTTTCAGGGTCGATAAATTAAGTACCAGTTGACTGGCCCCTCCCCAAATATTTTGGGCCTTGTGCTGAGAGTAGAGAAGAATAAATTGATAATCAAGTCATTTGATTATCAATTTAATAATAAATAAATATTAACCACTAACTTTACATTTTCTTCTCTTAATTTAATTCAGATTATATACTATATATATATATATATATATATATACATAATATCATTTTGAATAGAATTTATTATATATATATACATGTATATATATAACATATCAAATAATTTACATGCACATAACTCCAGCTGGTTTTCTCATCCTTCCTATACCATTACTGCAGGTACAGAAGCTAGGATTATTGTCATCTTGAAATGTCAACAACTATTGGTATTCTCACTTGCAGCCCTGACATATCAAACACTCTTAACTTCATCCTTAACTCTAAATCCCACCCTTATTCTACCACCACACCCTCTGTCTCTACATGATCGCTGGATATGTAACTAATTGAAATGCCTCACATATCACACACATCAATGTGTTCCACAACACCATATTCCCTCAAAATTTTTAGGTACTTTACACACCAGCTAACTGGTTCTAACTCTACCAGTTTTAGGTAACATTTTCCAACCCTCACATGAAATCATTAAGCAAGTCTAGGTTGTTGGTACTCCGTTGGTTACAACGACGAGGGTTCCAGTTGATTCGATCAACAGAACAGCCTGCTCATGAAATTACCGTGCAAGTGGCTGAGCACTCCACAGACACATGTACCCTTAACGTAGTTCTCTGGGAGATTCAGCATGACACAGAGTGTGACAAGGCTGGCCCTTTGAAATACAGGTACAACAGAAACAGGAAGAAAGAGTGAGAGAAAGTCGCGGTGAAAGAGCACAGCTGGGTTCGCCACCATCCCCTGCCGGAGCCTCGTGGAACTTTAGGTGTTTTTCGCTCAATAAACACTCACAATGCCCGATTTGGGAATCGAAACAACGATCCTACGACCGCGAGTCTGCTGCCCTAACCACTGGGCCATTGTGCCTCCACGCAAGTCTAGGTGGGGAATTAACAAACTCATAAAAACATCAGACAGAATGTTTTAAGAAATCTTAAATCTACATTGAAAAACTCTATGTAAGTTCATAGAACAGTTTGGTAAGTTCCATGAAACTTCCCTATGGGTCTATTTGATGCTGAAACAGGCCATCATTAGCTTCCTTGATTCTGGACTTTACTGCAAATACTGTCAGCTGTGTGTGTAAGATGGACAAGTGAGATCACAATTATAGTTGTGTGTATCAGACTTCCATCTTACTAATATATGACCACTTTATTTCATTTGTTTGTTCGTATTTCTATTTTATTTTGTTTTTTGCACAAATTACAATTTCAGGAAACCTTAGAAGATAAAATTCCCTCTATTAGTGCACAAGCTCTTGCATTTTTAAAGGTAAGTCACTCATTTTGTTGTAAGGCAGTTTAAGATGTGTGTGTGTGTGTGCGTGCGTGCACGTGTGTGATTGAGTGTAAATGTATATGTGCATGTGTGTGTGTATGTGTGGTTGGGTGTAATTGTATAAGTGCATTTGTGTATGTAGTGTGTGTGTGTGTGTGTGTGTGTGTGTGTAGGAGTTCAGTGTTAGTGGAGATTATTGCTTGCAAGTGCTTATGCTTACAAATGAAAAATTATTTCAGAGTGTTAGGTGTCAATCTGAGTCCCCAAAACATGTACCCAATCAATATCATGGTGTTCGGAGTGATCACTAGTGATGGCAACGTTATGCCACCATTCATCTTCCCACACGGCCTCAGACTCAATATGGAGGCCTACATCAACTGCCCTATGTTAAGTGGGTGCCTGCGAGAAGACCCTATGTCTGACAACAGCACTCTGCACCATGCCACACAAGCAGGAGAACCCAGCCATGGCTGTCAGACAATTTCTGTGACCACATCACCCTAACATTTGGCCACTTAACTCCCCAGGATGCAAATCCCTTGATTATTATGTGTAGGGCGCAGTTGAGCGAGAGACCAACAAAACTCTTTGTAACACCAAAGATGAACTGAATACAAGGATTATCGCAGCATTCAGCAACTTGAACAAAGGGAACGTCCAGAAGAGTTGCAGGAGACGTCTGGAGGCCCTGGTTGAAGCCAATGGCGATTTTATTGAATGAATTTACTCTTTAGTATTTCAAAATATTTTAATGTAATTTTGGTAAATATATCTGTTAAAATGAGATGTCAGTGTTATTTTCATTTTTGCATAATTTAGATGACAATATATTCACTGCATAAATCAAGGTGGCAAGCAAGCAGAATCGTTGGAGCCCTCAGAAAAAAAAAATATGCTTTGTGGTATTTATTCCGGTTCTTTATGTTCTGACCGCCGAGGCCAAGTTTGCTTTTTATTTCTTTGTGTCGAGAAAATTATCATTCAAGTGCTGGGGCCGATCATATCGACTAATCCCAGCCCCTCAAAACTGCTGGGTTTGTGTCGAGATTAGAAACCATTATCAAATTATAGGTCATAATGGAAGACATCAGGTTCATAGACAGGAAATTAATTGAATGATAACCGGTTAGTTATTTCCATGTTTTAAAATTTATGATATATAAAGCTTATTCCTGCGAGACTGGCTTCGTTGGGAGTTCTTCCCATATAACGTTATCTCAAGAGGAGATAACTGTAAATTACTAAATGTCCATAACAAAAAAAAAAAAACGAACTGTATAATGAAAGGTAAATCAATCTGCAAAACACTCCTTGCTTTGAATAGAAATACATCAGAAACGAAGTAACAGCAAACAAGGAACTGACTGATGCTGACAGATAATCGAAAATAATCACTAGAAACCAAATCAATATACTGGACCAGATTAGAAGAAATCAATACTCTAACAGTAACAAAACAATGAAAGAGTAAAAATATTACAAAAGATTTATATTACGTTGGTGTTTTGTTGGTTTTTTTTATCAGAGCTTTTCATTAAAGAGCTATGTATTGTCTTTCTTCGTGGTAATCTAATATACTTTTAAAAATTATTTTATTTTGCTTT
>NC_068991.1:16821238-16822679 GCF_001194135.2 Octopus bimaculoides | reverse complement strand
TTCTTATTGAAAGTTTCCTACAAATACGTTTCAGATGCTGTAAATTATGATTATACCGGAGTTTGTTGTGATTTTTTGTTCTTTTCAAAGTGGGCAGAGGAGTTTTAAATAATTCACATGCATATTTTTTTTAGAAAGTTAAGAGGAAATAAAATTGAGGTGTATAAATTATCCAATACTCCTCTGATCAGAAAATTTTTTATAAAATTCCAATATAATTGTAACCCACAATATCTAAAATGTATTTGAAGAAAATTTCACTTTTTTTTTTTTTTTTGCTGTAGTTTCACCACCGTAAAAAATTTTTTATTTTTCAGAAAGTTGGAAGAGGCATTCTACTGTAGTAATACCATATATACTTGGCTTACCTTTATTTTATTTTTATTTTAAGATGCTAAGATATGATTTGAGGGATTTCTGTTTCTGCCAGATCGAGTTATAACATAAAAGGCCTTATATTTGGATCAATAAATAAACAGACGCGATCAGTTCCCACACAAAGGAATATCAGTGTTTTACCCATAGCAGAGATAATTTGCAAATATTTTTAACAGAGGCAAAGAAGTGAAGCACAATTCCTAACAGAAGTTCTCAACTGAATTTAAGAGCTAACTTTTGAATTTCATTTGGAAAACTGTATTTTGTCATATTTCTGTCTTTGGGAAATTTTCATATTGTATTTGTAGCACATAAAAATTATACATAGAGCATACATATAGATTGGTCACAGTCTCTGAGCCTAATTTCATAGATACAGTGTAAACAAGAGCATTCAGAGAGCGCAAACTTCCACCAAGGCAATACAAACGTCCTCTTAGCGATTAGCCGGAGATGATTTTTAAAATGAGAATATCTGGAATAAACTCAACTGCTCTCACACACGAGAATACTAAAAATAAACATGACTACTGTCAAAAATTAAGGGGGAAAAAATCAAAAAATAATCCAGAATCCTTGTCTAGTACCGGATTGATCCCAAAATCTCATCAGTTCGTGCCAGTCATGAGGTGCCAACTGAAGTGTTTTGCTCAAGAACACAATGCATTGCCTGGTCCAAGAATCAAAACCACAATCTTATGATTATGAGTCCAACACCATGTGCCTCCAGTACAATGTAAATAAAGCATCTCTTGTTCCACGTTGTCACCTGAGTTTCTTCTTGGTGAATGTCACAGCAGTTTGATAGTCTGTGTATGGATATTTTCATAGTTGGCTCAACAAAATTTAAAGAATGGTCCAGAACTTCACAACTATATATATATATATATCTATATATATATGTGTGTGTGTGTGGAGAATTACCCCTGAAGGATTGAGGCAAACCTATCATTTACCTATATATATATATATATATATATATTTATATATATATATATATATATATATATATATGGATAATTTATCCTGATCACGCTATTTATAGCATTATCACGCGTTTGAG
>NC_068991.1:16811958-16820138 GCF_001194135.2 Octopus bimaculoides | reverse complement strand
ATATATATATATATATATATATATATATATACACACATATATATATACATATATACGACGGGCTTCTTTCAGTTTCCATCTACCAAATCCACTCACAAGGCTTTGGTCGACCCGAGGCTATAGTAGAAGACACTTGCCCAAGGTGCCATGCAGTGGGACTGAACCCGGAACCATGTGGCTGGTAAGCAAGCTACTTACCACACAGCCACTCCTATGCCTGATCATTTTTATCCAATAATTATGATTGTTTTATAATCATCGTAACCTCCACCACCATCATCATCACTATCATCATAATCACCATTAACATTTATATCATCATTTTTATATCATCATTATCATCGTTTTATAATCACCATTACTTCCACTACTACCATCACCATCACCACTATCATCACCATCCTTTTACATGCTATATTTTCATTGCTGGTATAGGTTTGATGGGTCTTCTGTGGAACGATTTTCACTGCTTGTCTCAATCATCTGTTATCTCGCCTGGAAAGCCCAGCATCCTCATATTTAATCACATCTTTCTATGTCCTCCTTCATTCATATCCTCCGATGAATATCTGACAGTGAATGCATATAGGTGCTCGTCTTGCTAGAAACAGCAGCTAAATCTTACTTGAATAACAACCAACTTTTCTTTTAAGGAAGGAAGACTACATTGGATGTATTCGTGAATGTATGAATCACCAGGATGATTAAAGGTATGGTAAAAAGAGGAGGAGGAGAGATGAATGGAAGTTTCTGGAAAATCTTGTTCTAAACTTCAGCATATATATGCTGAAGTTTATAGCGTATATATGCTGAAGAAAATAAAACAAGTGAAATGGGAGATACTGTCTGGTGCCTAAACTCTCATCTTCAAACTCTTGCATGAGACTCTTACCACAACAGAGAGACTCTTACCACAACAGAGAGACTCTTACCACAACAGATACAAAACTCCATCATTGAAATGTAGATAAGAAAGACAACTTCACATTTTAAACTTGAGACAAGCCTTGCATATTTTTCTGTTCCACATACAGATTGCATGTAATAGTGACCAAAATTTCTTTCTTTCTGGTTACTACAGTTTCAGAATATTCACCATACTGCTAATTATATCACCAAGGTAATTAAATCATTTAGGTAATTAAAGCTATCATCTATTTCTAAGGAACCATCTAAGCATTTGAGAGATTCTATTCCCTGTGTTCTATTCATGCCTATTATCCCTGTGCATCTTCCACATATGAAGTGTATCTTCTCCATTAGCCTACCTCTTATCCTTCTACACCTCTTGTATGCCTGTAGGCTTACACAGGGTACACTCTATGGAGTTTCTACCTACTTTTCTGCATATTGAGTATAGCCATGTCCCTGATGGTAACACGGTCTTGTATTCCTACTTACTATAACTTTAGTCTTTGTTAAGTTTACTTTTCCAGGTTTTACTTCCAAGTTGGGAATTTTTTGTCTAAATCTTTCATTGATTCAACTATAAGAACTAAATAATCAGTATACAGGAGTACCAATGGACAGCCATTCTTAGACTCCTCTGTTGTAGCCTGCATGACGTAGGTGAACAGAAGTGGGCTGAATACTGTGTCTTGGTGGATGCCCACTTGCATGCTAAATCTGCCCTTATAATCATTGCTGACTCTCAGTTTGTTAACTTTACTATCAGCCCCTACTATATGTGCTTTTCTCCATACCACTATCACCACAGCCACCACCACCTCCACTGTCACAACAACAAACAACAATGACTCTACTGAATTCACTTTCCCAACAACACTCCCCAATCACTCTCACCTTCCCCATCACTCCCAACTGCACTAATCATTACTAATCAATTACATCAACCACTACGACTATTACTACAACAAAAACTACTACTACCTTTACTACCGCTTCTAATTATTTATTGCTTATGCTCCCTACAGAGACAGTGGCAAGATCAATCCAGCAGGCGCGCTAGCTATGGAGATGTGGTAGGTATACTGTGATGTTAGTGGATAGCACTTGTGGTGGTGGTGATGGTGGTGGTGGTGGAATCATATATACTGGTGCTAGGAGCAGAGGTACTGGTATGTTAAGTTGGTCAGTGTGGCTAACAATATTGTGTAGTCCTTATATATATATATATATATATATATATATTTATTTATTTATTTATTTATTTATTTATATATTATTGTGTCTGGGGAGAGTCATTCTCTTTTAGTGCCTTAACACACTCACTGGTTCAATTTCCACTCATTCACTTATTTATTTCCTCTAAAATGTTTGTTGCATTTTGCAACCTTTTCAATAGTTGTTGACTCTGTCTGTTATCAGAGGTGCGTTCTTTTTGTTTGTTCGCTTGTGCACATGTGTGTGCATCACTGTGCATGTGTATACACATATGTATGTATGTATGTGCATGCATGTATGTGTATGCAAATATATATGTATGCATGTGAGTACATTTGTATGTATGTATGTATGTATGTATTCTGCATATACATGTGTTTGCGTGTTCATGTTTATGTGTTTGTATGTGTGTATGTGTGTGTATGAAGTGTGTGTGTGTATGGTAATGTGTTTTATATATATATATATATATATATATATACATACATATTGATTGGTATTTTGGGGCAATTATAGTCCCTGTCAATATATATGCATACAATCATGTGCTTTGACTACAGTATTAGAGCATTTTAGCTCTTATTTCTAGCAATGTAGGCGTTTCTAACACCCTAGTCATATTTCGTGACAATTATAGTTTTCCTTTTTGGTAAAACATAGCATACTGCTGTCTATATTAATTTTATGTGTGTGTGTGTGGTGTGTATGATGTATGTATATGTATGTGCATATAAATGTCATCATCATAATCATCATCAGAGCTTTTTGTCCAGATTCCAAGCGGGTATGTTTTGGATGGATCATCGTGGTTTGAAGTGGCTATTAGTCAGAGTCATTGCCATCCTAGACAAATTGGTGAATGATGTTCCACTGTCATGTTCTATTTTGGAATGATTTCTTTAGCTGGACACCCTTTCTAACATCAACCACTATACAGAGTGTACTGGGTGCATTCTATCATAGCATCAATACTAGAAACATTGTCATGTTCTCAACAGAACATGACTGAAGTGTCCTCTTGACTCTATGTCTCTGTTCATTCATAAACCCCTTTAGTGAGTGTACTGGATACATTTTATTGAGGCAGTGGCATTAATGAGGTTTCCTTGTATTCTGCAAGATAAAAGAGACTGCACTGCTCCATGTTGTCTCTATTCAAGGCAATGAAATCATCTGAAGGAAAAGCAATTGATGAGATGACGGAAAAAGCTGTACTGTGAGGTGGCGGGGAACAGGGTAATTTGAGTGACAATGTGGAAAATGAAGGAGACAATACTATAAGGATTAATGGAAAATAATAGAAATGGGAGGGAGTAAAGAGAGAGGTAGTAATGGCAGAAGGTAAAGGGAGAGAGGCACTGATGACAGTTTCATGTTTGCTGGTAAGGTAGTGTGAGTAATGGTTAATCATAGAATTGGTTGGTGATGGCTAGGAGTATAGAAGGATTATGATAGCTGTCACTAGAGAGAGATTGAATGATGAATAATCTTGATGGCAAAAGCTAGAGAGTGCCAGATGTCAATAAAAGTATTACAGGATTATAAATGGAGGGATGTATCGGATACAAAAAATTCCTCGTTACTTGGGCATCGTGCAGGGAGAGAGAGAGATGCATGAAGTGATATAGGATGATGGTATGGGAAATTGAATATGGACTGGTCCAGTGTTTTCACTCATTACACAAGTGGCAGGATACAGTGAATAGGGAGGAAAAGAGAAAGTAAAGATTATTTAAA
Source organism: Octopus bimaculoides (assembly GCF_001194135.2). Taxonomy (NCBI): domain Eukaryota; kingdom Metazoa; phylum Mollusca; class Cephalopoda; order Octopoda; family Octopodidae; genus Octopus; species Octopus bimaculoides. The sequence continues at coordinate 16,816,277 of NC_068991.1, read as the reverse complement.
AGGCAAAACAGGTGGCACAAGGAAGATAGCTGGGACATAATGGGCAAACGACTTAGATGCAGATATAATAGCTACGCCTGCCACCATCACCATCTCCATTTTAACATATGCTTCATCATACTTGCACGAGTGGTCAGGTTTTCTCAAGCACTGTGTGTCACCAATCATCACAGTCTTTAATCATTTCCTCTGTGAGATGCAACATTTTGAGATCAGTTTTCACCATTTTGTCCCAGGTTTTTCTGAGTTTCCCTCTTCCACAGGCTCCATTCACTTTGAGCACTTAGCTTCTTTATATACCTCTCATCTTTCATACACATCACATGCTCATACCAGCACAGCCTTCTCTGTTGCACACCACATATGATTCATTTTTATATTGTTTTTCTCTTAAATCATTTGTATTTTGCCAATCATTATACATCCAGTGAAGCATGCTCACCTCATCTCTTTCTAAACTTTGCACATCCTTCGCATTCAAGACCCATAATTAACTACCATACAGCATAGTACTTCAAACAGAAACCTTATCAAATCTATCCTTCACTTGGAGGAAACCCTTTATCACCAGCAGAAATCATAACTCCTTGAACTATGTATCAGCCCAATCTTATTCTAGCTATTATGTTTGCAGAACATCCACTCCCATTACTTACTTGGTCAACTAGATAACTAGGAAACATTGTCAAAAGCTTTCTCTTGGAACAATAACTGCCAAATATAGGGGCTTGATGCTATCTAATTACTTCACCTGCAGTTGCCTCCCTATGAAGATGATGAAAGTCATTACTATTGCTGGTACAAAATTCAAACTGCATTTAATCTAGGTTAATACTCTTCCTAATCAATTCACCGACAACTCTTTCCTGTAACTTTCTTTACCTGGCTCAACAATTCGATGCCCTTGCCATAGCCTCTCTCTCCTGTGCATCACCTTCACCAAAAGAACAGTTGATGATAATACTACTACAATGGTGATTGAGTCTCAATCTTATCTGTGTTACTGTTTCAAGGGACTCGCACATGTCCTACTCTGCTTGATATTTCAATCATTTCAACGACTATCCTTGATGGATCAACTCCCTTCCCTGTTTTCATATTCTTAATTGCTCTATTTACCATACTGCTGTCCAACTTGGTCTCAGGTTCAGCTAATCCCTCAATTGGGTCCACTTTGGATAGACTCTCTCTCTCATCCTTGAATATACCTCATTCAAAGGTATCTCATAGCAACTTCTTTCTTTTGGGCATTGGTAAGTGCAAGTGTACCACTATCATTCTGAATACAGCTTTCCTAATGATCTTTCAACATAATCTATTTGTGGTATACTGCACCTGAAGCCAGAATCCTTCACACTTCGTATCATCACAATGTAGAACATTAGTAAATGTCTCACTTTTGGTTTCTCCCATTGCTAAGTAAACCTGACTCTAGTTTCTCTTCTTTTTATTTGATTTTGCTCTTTGCTGCTCCCCCACTCTACTAGTTTTCTTCCAGAGAACTCTGCCATCCCCTTCTCCACATCACCCTCTTTTTGACAGGGAAGTTACTCTAACCACAAATCTTCTCTTTCTCTCTCCCTCATACACACACACACACACACACACAAATACATAAAGATAGGAAGAAGGGTAATTAGAGATAAAGGTATCAATATATTGATTGTACAAGTATTTACATCCACTGCTTAAAGTTATCAGCCAATTAATGCTATCTAGAAGTTTTCATCTCAAAGTGGCAACAATAAACGACTTCCACCATGCACACACACACACACACACACACACACACACATATATATATATATATATACTGAGGGTGATAAATTGAATATTAATTTCAATTTAAAACCAGTGGTCTAGCATATAAAAAAAATCTGATAATTCAGAAAAATTGTATTACTTGCATATAAGAAGGGATGACCACTAGGTGGTCATCTAATATGCTAGAAAGAGGTCATCAACGACCCAACCACAAAAGAAAAATCATGTTCTTCAGAAAAAATTTTTCTTTTGTGGTTGGGTCGTTGATGATCTCTTTCTCGCATATTGGATGACCACCTAGTGGTCATCCCTTCTTATACGCATGTATATATATATATATATACAATATACAATATCTTTATATATATCTTTATATATCTTATTTCTATTTTCATTCTCTTATTTCCCTCTATATTTGTTATCTTTTCCTCAATAATTCGAACTCAAATATTTTCTCACACCATCTCTGATGAAGGGATATCCATAATATCCCAGAAACAGCTGTAAGACTATTTCCTTATAAATGTCCTGAAAACTCCTCTCAGCCTTGGGTTTGTTATCTCATTCGGTCTAATATATATAGTATATAACCATCATCATCATCATCATCTAACATCCACTTTTCCATGCTTGCATGTATCAGATGGAATTTTTGAGGCAGTCTTCTATGGCTGGAAGCCCTTCCTATTGCCAACCCTTTCCAAGTAAGGTAAAGTTTACTATGGTCAGACACGTTTTTTTTATGCAAGGCTGGATATTAACAAACTCTCATGATGTCAAGGTAAGATGCACAAGGGTATACACACACACACACACAAAGGATTTGTGTCAACCAAATCCACTGACAAGATTTTGGCTGGGTCAGGGCTATAGTAGAAGACACATGCTGAAGGTGTTGTGTAGTAGGACTGAACCTGAGACTGCATGGTCTGAAAGCAAGCTTCTCAACCATACAACTATAATATGTATGTCTTGCATATATATAATATATACAAGGTGGTCCAAAAGTCGCTAATCCTTTTCAAAATATAACAACCCTTTGGTTTATTGAATATTCACATTTTTCTTACTCTTTTACTTGTTTCAGTCATTTGACTGCAGCCATGCTGGAGCACCGCCTTTAGTCGAGTAAATCGACCCCAGGACTTATTCTTTGGAAGCCTAGTACTTATTCTATCGTTCTCTTTTGCCGAACCGCTAAGTTACGGGGACGTAAACACACCAGCATCAGTTGTCAAGCGATGTTGGGGGGACAAGCACAGACACAAACATATACACACACATACGTACATATATATATATATATACATATATACGACGGGCTTCTTTCAGTTTCCGTCTACCAAATCCACTCACAAGGCTTTGGTCGGCCTGAGGCTATAGTAGAAGACACTTGCCCAAGGTGCCATGCAGTGGGAATGAACCCGGGACCATGTGGCTGGTAAGCAAGCTACTTACCACACAGCCACTCCTGGATAACATTTTTAATTAGTTTTGAAAATTGTTCCTCCAAATGGCTATCATTTCTTTCTTGACAATGGTGAACTCTTTCTAAGGAGTATTCCATCACTATTTGTAATATTTTCTTGACTTACTCCTTCAATTTCTTATCCTTAAATTGCTAGCTGGTCCAAGATTTCTTGTGGGATACTCTTTCAGATATTCCCACAAGAAAAAAGCCTGAAGCCATAAATCAGGTGAGCATGTGGACCAATTGTATTTAGAGTTCCTTGATTTGGGCAGCATACACTAATTGTACCCAATAATCTGCTGGTCTTGGTTCCTGCACTAGATACACTTTATGTGGGAATATATTCAGCATCCTTTAAATCTTCTGTAGTAAGCTTCGAGATATGCCCAGCTGTTGGGACCACCTTCAGTATATACCCCACTGCTGGGACTATCTTCAGGTTGATGTTGGAGGCTCTTCTTCTATGCTCCCCTGTACACACTGAATGTTGTCCTGAGACCTTCCTGAATGTGGCCTTCCCAAACATGGTAAATCAATCACAACCCCTTGTTGTTCAAACAGTTGAAATATGTTGAGTAGTCTTTGTTTAGATGGTAGCTGTCCAGCCTGAAAACAACAAATGTAAGCTCTTTGGGTTTGCACAACTCACTGTTGATTTTTGTAGATAAAATTTCATTACTTTTACTTGTTGCTCAGTCATGAATTTTTCTATGTTTATTTTCCAAGAATTACATAAGAAACAGAAAAAAATGGAAAAAGTAATTGTAAAAAAATTATTATAGTTTAAAATACACCATTTCGAGCGTGGCCATTGCCAGTGCCGCCTGACTGGCCTTCGTGCCGGTGGCACGTAAAAGCACCCACTACACTCTTGGAGTGGTTGGCGGTAGGAAGGGCATCCAGCTGTAGAAACTCTGCCAAATCAGATTGGAGCCTGGTGTAGCCACTTGGTTCACCAGTCCTCAGTCAAATCGTCCAACCCATGCTAGCATGGAAAGCGGACGTTAAACGATGATGATGATGATGAAAATGGTCAAGTGATATATATATATTATATATATATATATATACATATATATATTCA
>NC_068991.1:16809789-16811819 GCF_001194135.2 Octopus bimaculoides | reverse complement strand
TTAAAAAATAACGTCGACCACTAACGTGGACAATTAATGCACTAGAAATAGATCACGTCTTGTGTCTATTAAGACTTAAATTGTTCTCAACATGAAATATAGCAGCATACCAGATGTGCTGGCCTCCTGATAATTAATCGATATTAATTAATATATGGTTAATTACCAGATTTTATAATATATATATAATCATCATCATCGTCGTCGTCGTCATTTAACGTCCACTTTCCATGCTAGCATGGGTTGGACAATTTGACTGAGGACTGGTAAAGTGGATGGCTGCACCAGGCTCCAATCTGATCTGGCAGAGTTTCTACAACTGGATGCCCTTCTTAACGCCAACCACTCTGAGAGTGTATATATATATATATATATGTATATGTATATATATCCAGTCAAGGCCAAAAGTTTGGAACATCAGTCTTAAAATTAGAATTTTTATATTAAATGTCCAAATATATAGATTATATATGAAATTAATTGATTAATTTACTGCATTAATAGTAATATTTTCTTCTTTCAGTTTGCCTTCAGTAATTTACCATCCATCATAACAATGCAGACTACCTCACCAGTGCCGACCAAAACCACATACCAGTCCAAGTTAAAAGGGAAATTTGATCATCTACCGAATATTTGAAGATCTTTGACACCGCTGGCCCCCACATCCCCACACTTTTTGGGAGTTTCAGACATTTTTTTTTCTTTGTCATCTTGCCATCCTACCTGTCTATCTGTCCAGCCATTTTGGAAGAGATTTTTTTCCTCTTGAATTATATTTGGTAGGGTGAGGCAGGACTGTCTTTCCCTTTTTTATTTTGTCATTAGTCCTACTTTGTTCATCATCAGTGTTTGTGTATATCACACGTCAGTGTGTGTGTGATATACAGATACCTATACATGCATATATATATATATATATATATATATATATATATATATATATATATATATATATATATATATATATATATATATATATATATATATATACGTGTATGTATGTATATTTACATATATACCTACATAAACACACACTTAAACACAGATATATTTATAATGTATACACATACACACATGTATATATATACATATAGATGTAGAGGTATATGTATATAAAGGCACATGCATAAATATATATAAAATATACACATGCATACACATGAATGGTGTGTATGTACATGTGTGCATATGTGTGTATGTGTGTGTATGTACTAGTAAAACGTTCTTTAAATTTCCTTATGAGCCCTATGCATTTTCTGTGGAACAATTAAGTCTCTCAGCCAATCAATAGTTCTGGACCATCATGGTCTCATCTTCTGGATGGTGTAGGTATTGGTGATATGTGTCATAGCTGCATTCTTATAGTTATCAAGAAATACAGATTTTAATTATGCTCTGTTACAAAAAAAAGGTAAAACATAAAACAAAATAAATGCAAACATCATAAATACAACATTCATGCTCATGATTCTTGCCAAAAAGACACCAGCAAATATTAATGCTACAAATAAATACTTAGGGTGACTGAGCAAGCAATGGCAGCTTTTGTGCACTTGCTTGACTTGCTCCATATAGCAGTTAAATCTCCCTCAAATCACACAAAAGAACAACTTCAATAATATGGTCCTAGGTTCCGTACACATAGAAAAACTGGTTTTGCATGCATTTGTACACAGTTCTGGTCTCTTAGGGCTGCCTTCGAGCTAAACAATACTAGCTGAAGGAGCCAAAATATGTCGCTGAAATTGTTAAACATAACAGTAAATCTCTCAAAGCACACCCTACGGGACAAAGATTTTATAAATATGCAAAATGATGAGGTAGATAACAGCTGAATTAGCTCTGACTGTAGGTCAGCTTAATCATGTTTGGACCAGGGTTGAGCAACAACAAGAAGGACAGTAATGACTACATATAGAAATAAGACTATGAAGGTCTAGAAACTTTGATGGAGCTACTAAGTTTATTGTTCCAAATAAAATAATAAAAGTAAATATATACATATATATATATACATATATATATAT
>NC_068991.1:16794947-16809214 GCF_001194135.2 Octopus bimaculoides | reverse complement strand
ATATATATATATATATATATATATATATATATATATATATAGCATATATATATATATATATAATATATATACAGAGAGAGAGGGAGAGGGATCAAGTAAATTCCATATATCACTGGGAGAAGTACTCAATATAATGAATATGGAATTAATTTATATATTTTATACAATTACAGAAACCTATTGATCTATGTTACTGATAGTTTCCAAGGTAATCAAAGCGGCTGAATATTTATTACCAGAGGTCAGTTGATTGACACAGTCTGAATTTCTCAACAAACAGATGTTTTACATTACAAAGGAAGTTGCCTTAACTTCTGTTGGTGCTTTGAGCATTGCAGAAAAAGATTTTTCCCATTTGTTTTCTAAATCTTAAACCACTGAGGTAGTTAAGTGAGATCATTTATATATATGTCCATAGTGGTTAATCTCCTTGCTAGTTGACCTGTAGACTTACATAATATTTCTTAGAATTTAAAGATTTCATTTAAAGGATTAAAAGGTACATTAAAAATTTAGACAGAAAGCTGGTAGTTATGTGGGGAGGGTGTTACTATTGACCCTGGCAATTGACTGGTATTTAATTTATCGACCATGTAGGGATAAAAGCCAAGGTTGACTTCTGCAAGATTTGAACTCAGAACATAAAGAATTAGATGAAATAACCACAAAACCATTTTTTTTTTTCAGTTGCTATACCAATTCTACCAGCTCAAATGAGGCCTGTATAATGTGCATAAGTACACCATCATCATCATCATTATTGTCCTCATCATCATCATTGCTTTAACACTTTGAGGTTGGCAATTTCTAAATCACCGTGTTCTGCACATATGGCAAGAATGACTCTGTGTCTTTTCATTTCTTGTTTTAACTTTTTATCTGCCAGAGAATATCTAAAAGAAATAAAAACCTTTTAATTGGTGATACTTAAGATTCCTCAAAAACCTCACACAACCCCTGTGTGTTTGCATTCCTGTGCATGCATGTGTGTGTGTGTGTGTGTGCACATGTATGTGTGTGTGTGTGCACATGTATGTGTGTGTGTATATATATATATATATATATATATATATATATATATATACACACACACACTTACATAAACATGGGCCAAATACAATAGTCTCATGTATAAAATAGGGCTAAACAACACATCCATCTGTTACTCTCAAGTGAAAACAACTTCACAGTTTTGGGATATTGACAACAAAAACAATAGAAAAAAAATCACTAATAACAAAAGAAGCTTTCAATTTTTTCTTTTCTAATTCTGTTTTAACCTGTTTTCAACTGTTGTTTTTTTTTTAATGAATGCAGTGCTCCAATATGGCTGCAGTCCATTGATTAAAGCAAGTAAAACATAAAAGAAAAAGAAGTAAAACCTAAAAATAATGAAGCGACTAAGAATTTTAACACACACAGATAATACATATGTTAAATGCAATTATTTCGTTAATGCAAGAGCAATGAATGAATAACTGGACATAAAACAAGGGTAGAGAAACCTCTACAATCACGAATGACCATGGGATTACACCTAGAAAGTTCCCCTCCAAGGCACAAGTCCAGGCGAGGTTGTTTGTGGAAAACCAGTAGTCACCCATGCATAGCAGTTTCTCCTTTCCATGCCACCAATGTTGTCCAAGGAAAAGCAAAAGCTGATACAGCTTGGTACCAGTGACATTGCAACTCATTTCTACAATGGACTGGAGCAATGTGAAATAAAGTGTCTTGCTCAAGAACACAACACACATCCTGGTCCAGGAATCAAACTCACAATCTCATGATTGCGTGCCTGATGCTCTAACCACTGATTTAGGTGCAGACAAAACGTGCCTCATCCCTCATGTTTTTTTTTTAGATACATTCTTTTATGTTCTGTGTTTGAAATCCACCTTATGTCCTTTTGGAAAACGGGTTGATAAAATATGTACCAGTCCAATGCCAGAGGTCAATTCAATTGACCTTGCCCATCCCACAAAAGTTGTGGCCTTATATTTATGTTAAAAACCATTATTAACCTTTTTTTTTAATTTGCAATAAAAAAGTTTTTTTAATAATTATGGAAGAAAAATTTTAATCAATAAACAAAAGGGAAAAATATTGGCCATGGTTGTAATGAAAATTAAATCTGTTATCAAAGGTTTTGAAGTTTATATGATGATTAATCGATTATTTATTAGAAGAACTGGTAAACATTGTTAAGACATGTTCCTGAGGCTGAGTGACAACATTTGATTGTTATAACAATTATAATATTAATTGATTCTTTTTTTATGATTTGACCACTTTAGCTTTAAAAAAATTACATCAGTAGAAGAAACTTGAAATTATACTACAAATAAAACTTTTTAAACTTAGATATATTTTCTTTGTCTTATTTTTAATTTATTTCTCAAATATATTTTGTGTATTTTTGTGTATGGTGTGTGTTTGAAAGAGAGAGAGTGGGGAGGGCAGTAGGCAGAGACTAAACAATATGTTACAAATATCTATATAAGTACTGGGACCAATCTGGGTATATAGTTTGTTCTATTTGAAAATCAGGATGCTGATACATGGGAAACCATGAGAAAAAATGAGAATGTTGATGCAAAAAGTGTAATGAGAAAACAAAAGGTAAATAAAAATGAAAAAAATGAAGGAAACAGAGAACGCACATTTTTTTTAGATTTAAGAATTCCACCACACTACTTAAATTCCAGATCTGAAATTTTCAGCAAATGCAAGCATATGGACAAATTTCTTTTGGCAAACTGGAAGACACCACTCTCCCTGGATTGAGCAGCTGTCTCACAGACTTTGGACTCCTCTCCAATGAATTATTCAACACCAGCTAGTTTAATAATGATTTCTACGGCTAAAGGGAATGTAACTTCAAATCTCTTTCTTTTCTTTTTCCATTTTTATTTACTTTATCTTCTTAATCTAATTTTTGCATCAAACTTCTGTTTTTTTTTTTCTTCTCATTCTGGTGCATGAGAAAACACAAGAAATAGTAAAAAAACGTGCCCAGAGCTTGAGGATTGCTTGGAGACACAAGGCATATTATAAAAATCTGCCTGACCGCATGTCTCAATGGCAAGAAATTATTAGTAGCACTTATTCTAATACAGTGTACATTAAATGATATATATGTCAGAATCATTGAAAATTAAAATCGTTAATTTGTTTGAGAGAAGACCAAAGGAACATTCAAATGCAAAAAAGATATTGCATTGGTTGGATTATAGAAAACATTTCCAAACTGACATATTTTCTCATCCCTTTGAATACTTTCAAAAGGCATGCAGCTTCACAAATGCATATAGCATCTTCTCTTTGCCTTCCTCTCTCTATCTAACAATACCTCTCTCTACGCTCTGTCATTTGCTTGTATTTCTTGTCGCTAAACAATCAACTGACCAACAAAGTGGGAGTTGAATATCTACGAGTGATGACCAATTGACCTCAAGTTAAACCACATTGGAAAAAAAGCACTAAATCTAAAAAACTGAAGCAATTTAGCCCCTCTCACAAAAACTTTGTGATAGTCTCAACAATTTTATGAGGCCATGACCATCTCGTCTTTTATTCAAATATAGAGACTGAACAAACGTTTGATAGTCTTTTATTCTTTTACTTGTCTCAGTCATTTGACTGTAGCCATGCTGGAGCACCACCTTGGAGGGTTTTAGTCGAACAAACTGACCCCATGGCGTATTCTTTGTAAGCTGAGTACTTATTCTATCGGTCGCATTGGATTATGTAGTTCTGTATACACTACATTTAAAGCAAAAGAAACCTGTACATTGCTAAAACACCTTATATCAAAGGTCTGTTTAATCACCCTATCTGAACAAAAGATGAGATAGTCATAGCTGGAATGCCTTTCATCTAAGACCTATTTGACCAGAGTTGACCTAAGGCTAAACAACATCAAAGTTGCCAATGAGAGAGCTTTTGTGTGGTTGCTTGATCTGCTAGAAATAACTACCAAATACCCATCAAGTCACACCATATCATCTTACAAAAGAAAACAAGAAAACACTGGATACATTATGTCTGAATAAAAGACAGGATGTTCATGGCTGGAAAGACTTTCCATTAGTCTGCTTAATCAGGGTTGGTCTGAAGTTAAACAACAATAACAACAATAATAGTAACAGCAACAAAGTATGAATTTCTTTTTGGTAGGACATAAGAAATAAACTTCTGTAAAAAGAAGACATTGTATGATTGACTGAACTGACCTCAGTAAATTACTGGTATTAATTTATTTACATTTGAAGAATGATAATGAAATTCAACTTTGGTAGAATTTTAAACCCAGAACACACAGGGACCAGATTAACCCCATAAAATCCCACCTCTTTCTTCTATATTACAAAATATATTACAATTCCGGATTGTCTGTGTTATCACCATTATCTTTCAGATCATTTAATTCAATGTTTCTGTCATCTTGTTTCTCATTCAAAGATGAAGGTTCTGATTCCGGAGAAGATTTTAAGCAGCATCTAAACTTGGGCCAATGAAATTGACTGAAATCTCCAGTTGGTCCAAGTACACATAATAATGGCTGGAAAAAGAAAGTGGCATATAACCAACTGCTAGAGATGATGATCATGAGGAAGATTCCAAACTGTCTGAAGACCAAAACGGTTGCCGGGAGCATAAGCAAACCAGCAAGAAAGGTTGTGAAGGATGCCATAGCAATGGCGGATCCAATGGAGCTGATGGATGAAATGACACGAGAGCTCCTCTCGCTGTAAGCTGACAGTCGATAAGCTACACTGTAATGAAGGGTGAAGTCAATTGACATACCAATAGCTACGGTGATGACTACAGACTCTAGAATGTTCAGCTCCCAGCCAAGAAGAATGAGAAAGGCAACAGTCGTGAGAATGGTGAAAATGACTGAAAACATGGCAAATATACTCAGAAGTACATTCAGAGTTGTCAGAAATATCACAGCTCCAGCTACACTTAGGGACAGGGCCATAGCAATCGGTAGGCCATGCAGGATGCTACTTTGTAGGTCAAAGAATTGTAGGTAACTGACAAACCAACCCCGGGAGAGTTCAGGTGGAGCAGCTTTTATCTCATTCTGCACCCATTCATTGATTTCATTGTAAAAGGCATAAAGCTTTTCATAAGCATATGTAAAAGGAGTAGTGCTACTGAACTCCACAAAAAATGCACGCATGCGTCTGTCCTGAAACCTTGGTCCCGGAAGATGATAACTGGTATAATAGGGGCCAATATAAGGGGTGTCCATCAGTATGGGGATGTAGACTTCTAAGCATCTCTTCAGGAGTTCAGCACTGTAAGGGAATTCAGTGATATTACAACAGCCTTGTAGTTTGCGATGTTTACCAATACATGGTGTACTCATGTAATGTCGGAAGTTTTCAAAGAAGCAATTAGTTATAGCATAACCAGGAATATTCTGGTAAAATGGTTGCTGGCGTACTCTACTACAGAAATCCATCAACCAGGTTTGGGCAGCTGCTGATTCTAAACTGAACTGGTTGTCAAATTCTAATGTTCCATGGTCATTAGGGTTCAGGATATGACCATTGTCTTTGGGCATTATTCCCCAAACAATAGTGATGGGCATTAGAGGAAATGCATCTATTTCTGCTTTCTCAAACCAAAAGTGATTCCACAGTTTGATGTCATAAACTTCCAGGAGGTGGTTGGAAGAAAAGTACTGGAATTTTTCTTTGGTTGGTAATTTTACTCCAGGGTAGATGAATACAATAACAGCTGAGGCTATGCCAACCATTCCAAAAAAAAGCAACAAAATATAAGGATGCTTGACAATTTGATTTGGTAGAAATTCTTTAAAAAATTTTTGAGAAATGTTTGATACAAATTTACATCCTTTAGTCAGTCGTTGGCATGAGAAGAAATGCGTTTTGGTAATGATTCCTGTACAATGAACTTTTGAGCAATGGTTCTCATGGAGAACAATAGTTGCAGGCATCCAAGTAACCATGAAAAAGAAATTACACATCACTGATATTCCAACATAAATACTAAAACAACGAATTGCAATAATATCACTAATGGCATTGGCAAGGAAAGCAGCAGCAGTCGTTAAGCTTGATACGAGCATTGACATAACGGCATGTCTGAGAGTAGTGATAACCATTTCTTCAAGATCTTTGACAGTCTTCTCAGTTTTTGTTCGATTCCAAATTCTGCAGTAGATGAATGTATCATCAGCACCGATTCCAACCATTATCATGATAGTGATCATATTCATGTATGGAAAGAACTCGATTCCAAGAACAAATATGTAGAAAAAGTATGCAAAAACAAGTGACCAGAATATTGCCAGGAACGTCATAAATGTAATGAAAAGAGACAACGAATAGAACCATATTGCCAGAAAAATGCTAACAGCAGTTATGATAAGCCAAACGCTATCAGACCAAAGATATTTTCTAAATAGAATCTCTTTGATTCCAAAATTAGCTCCTATCAATTCTACATTGTCTTCGTGAAGGTTTTGTCTCTCAATGTGCTCAAAGAAAACATCGGTAGCAGGATTACGGATGATTGGTAGAAAAGAAACAGCATATTTCAAAGACGGTAGATATTCTGGACTAATAGATGTAAACTCAATGTCTGTAAGGTAATGAAGAATGTGGTAAACAGCATCGTGTTGCTTACAGAAATCAGGAACATCAACACAGTCGTAACAGTATGAACTCAGTGAATAATTACGATAAAACTCTGCACATTCTTGCAGTATGTCCAAAACAAGTGTTACATCTTGTGATTCCAAAGTGTCACAGGAAGATTTGTTGCTCAATAGGCTTATGTAGTTACCAATTGACCAGCTTCGACACTCTCTGGAATCGTCAATAGAAAGATATTTAAATAAAGGAGTTGAATAGATAACTCTTTCCTCCAATCGGCACATTGCTTGGATATTCTCCAAGGAAAATAAGGTGCAACCTTTGCATGTCTCAAAAACTATACGGGCATATTTTTCATCTGGAAGAATAAAGCAGAAAAAAGAAAAGTTTTAATAAAAACATAATTTGAATTCTTAGTAGAATAATCATCTTTACAGAATAAATGGTTCAAGGACATACTTTCAAAATTGAATTATAGGTACAGGTGTAGCTGTGTGGTTAAGAAACTTGCTTCCCAACAATGTGGTTTCATGTTCAGTCCCACTGCATGGCACCTTGGGCAAGTGTCTTCTAGTAAAGCCCCAGGCCAACCAAAGCTTTGAAAGAGAGAAACTGAAAGAAGCCCATCATATCTGTGTGTGTCCTTGTCTTGTCATCACATGATGGCTGTAAACAAGCTTCACCATCATACAAGCAATGGTTGTTTGTTTCCAGTCTTCCAAGGAAAACATACTTGGTCATGAGGAAATATTACCTTGCTTGGTAACAGATGAGGGTTGGCCATAAGAGCCATAAAAAAATCTGGTGATGTGTATGGATGAGGACAGCTGTAATGAAAAAGTGCCACTTGCTTTATGTGACTGGTACTTGTGAAAGGGAGAAACCTAAGAAGACATGGGATAAAGTAGTGAAAGCTGACCTTAGGGCTCTGAGCGTGATACAGGAATTGCCAAAGGAGACTGGGATTTCTAGCAATATGAGTTTCTCGGTGAAACTGAGTTCTGGAAGTGCTATATACCATATCACGCTCTCCACCCACGTCAGTTACTCATTCCCCTGCTTCACATGCATTGTCCTTGCCTTTTCTGCCTTGGTTCCCGCAGACTACCCAACCCTGTCATCTCTCTTTCTTGTCCTAAAAGTGATAGAGATGACAGAGCTGGTTAGAGAGGTTGTGTTGCAGTTTTATGTGCCTCATAACTAACTATTTAGTAATCAGTATGGAACATAAATTGGCATTAGATTTTGATGGAAGATTTTTATTTTATCACTTTAAAACAAGAAATTTGTCTCAAAGAGTCAAGGGTGGTTTCAGGCAGGTTGGTATTAAAAAGGTTAATATAACGTCACCCTTTCAAAGCCTAGCCAGACTCATGGGCCCGGTTTCCCGGTTTCTATGGTGTATGTGTTTCCTCCCAATTTGACGGGACGCCAGTCCATCGCAGCGTTACTCAAGAAACAGGAAGAAAGAGTGAGAGAAAGTTGGGGCGAAAGAGTACAACAGGGGTCGCCACCACCCCCTGCCGGAGCCTCGTGGAGCTTTAGGTGTTTTCGCTCAATAAACACTCACAACGCCCAGTCTGGGAATCGAAACGGCGATTCTCCGACCGCGAGTCCACTGCCCTAACCACATATTAAAAAGGTTAAACCAGAGGACAAATTAGGTCCATTGCTAAAAAAATTGTACGAAGAAGATACAATGCAATATTTGGAATACATTGCAATGGTCAAGTAAACTACACCTAAACTTGAAGTCGAAACTGAAGGTGACCCTTGTCCTCCCCCACAACAAAGGTGCAGCAACTTACCAAGATCATCACAGAAGTAACCAGTCGTAACATTCTGAAGCTGTTGACGTATTCTATTTCTTCTTCTCTTCTGCTCTTTCCTATACTGCTTTCTCATCCTTGCCTTTTCACTTTTCCCTTTGTTTTTTCTCATTCTTATCCTTTTCTTTTTCTTATTGTTATTGCTGCTGCTGCTGCTGTTGTTGTTATTCATGCTGTTCTTTTTCTTCTTCTTCCTCTTCCGTTTCCTCTTCTTGTTTCTGTTCCATTTCTTCTTCTTTCTCTTCTTTTTCTTCTTCTTCTTCTTCTTCTTCTTCTTTTTCTTCTTCTTCTTGCTTTTATTATTCTTCCGATGCTTTTTGGCTTTGCTGTTCTTCTTTCCCGAAGATTTGCTCTGCACGCCGAATCTGAATTTGTCCCTGTCCAAAGAAGGTGCCAGCGACAGGGAAGTCTCACTAGCAGTCTGCAGATTACCGAAGGCAATGACTCTGTTGCTTATTTCTGTCCCTCGAGTTTCAAATCCCTGGTCAAGCAAAGTAGGAGGTGATGCAAGTTAAAAAAAAAAAAAAAGTAAATATAAAAAAGTAAATAAAATAGAAAAATTTCATAATTTAAAAAGAATTGTTTTATAATAAAATCTTGCTGTTGTTTTACCCAAGACTGGCTCTGATCAAGAAGACATAAGATCAAAAGCATTCCAGCCATGGCCACCTAATTTTCAAGCATAGTTTATCTAGGACAACATTATTCTATGTAGCTTTCTGTTTTTTAAGATAGAAGGATTAATTTGAGTGAGATTTAGCTGTTATTTCTAACAGGTAAAGCAAGGTTCCCTCGCTGGCAATAAGTACCATTAATATACAGTGTACAAGGTTTGATCTCTGACCAAAATTATTCTATCCATGACAATCCCTTCATATTTCCAAGTATAATGTATCAGGGTCTACATTGTCCCATACATCTTTTCATATTTTTAAAAGATGAGGGATTATATGAGGGGAGTCTTGCTGGGAGTCTGCAGATTACAAGACACTAAAGCTCAGTTGAGGGAAATTTGGCTGCTATTTCTTATAGGTGAATCGAACAGGTAGAGATTCCTTCATTAGTAATGGGTACCAGTAGTATATGAGGATCATTAGTAATGGGTACCAGTAATATATGAGGATCAACTATGTTGACTATGCTTTACTCACCAACAAGAAGTTTCACTTACACCTCTGTAACAAATCTACCACTATGAGGTCACTCAAATTTAGAAACAGCAAGCAAATCTATATCAAAACACACTCTTCTATTCTTATAAGAGAGGAATGTTTATGAATTGAATGTCTGCTTAATGAGGGCTTGCCTGGGGTTAAATAACAACCACATCAATAAATTTCACGTCAAGAAAACACACACACACACACACACACTCAAACATTTAGCCTCATACATTCTCATACAGACACACATACAAACACACATATGCACACCAACAATTGATGAGACATACATATGCATATGCATACACACATACACACACTCAAATGCCATCATTTAATATCACACTCACACACACAAACATTTAATCACACACACACACACAGAATACTAAGATTTAGTTACACTTATATGCTAATATTGAAAAAAAAATCACACACAAAAATACAGCAACATTTAACCACACACACTTATGCACATGCTGGTAAACATATATGCATATTCATGAAATCAAACACACACACACACAAACAGCTACACACACAACTCATCCTCATCGTCATTTAACGTCTGCTTTCCATGCTAGCATGGGTTGGACGATTTGACTGAGGACTGGTGAAACCAGATGGCTACATCAGGCTCCAATCTGATTTGGCAGAGTTTCTACAGCTGGATGCCCTTCCTAACGCCAACCACTCCGACCACACACAAATACAGAGTTTCTCCTACACAGAGACACAAACTAAGATGTACTCACATATAGTCTCACACATATACAAGTATCAACATCTAACCACATACACACACACACATACACACACCAACATGTAACTATACACACAGTCAGACATACAGTTACAAACATTCCAAC
The DNA here is from genome assembly GCF_001194135.2 of Octopus bimaculoides. Classification (NCBI taxonomy): domain Eukaryota; kingdom Metazoa; phylum Mollusca; class Cephalopoda; order Octopoda; family Octopodidae; genus Octopus; species Octopus bimaculoides. Next base: position 16,798,721 of record NC_068991.1, on the reverse strand, counting down.
ATCTAACCACACACAGAATGTCTTAAGGGAAGTACTCACAGCTCGAGGTTGCTCAAAGTCAAAACCTTTACTGAAGAAACAAGAGATCAGTAAAGCTGCAGTTCCAAATACAGTTATTATTGTCAGCACTGCATAAGGATGGTGCACCAGCAGATGGGAGTAGCTAGGAGAGAAAGAGAGAGAGAGGTTATGTTACCACCATGATTTATATGTACATAGACATGTCTACACATAATAATAGCAGTTAACCTCAGATGTGGACATGGACAAACATAGACAAACACAGTATACACACATGGCATATACAGCATACACATCATCATCATCATCGTTTAACATCTGCTTTCCATGCTAGCATGGGCTGGACGATTTGACTGAGGACTGGCAAACCAGATGGCTGCACCAGGCTCCAATCTGATCTGGCAGAGTTTCTACAGCTGGTTCCTAACACCAACCACTCCAAGAGTGTAGTGGGTGCTTTTACGTGCCACCGGCACGAGGGCCAGTCTGGCGATACTGGCAACGGCCACACTTAAATGGTGTTTTTTACATGCCACCTGCACAGGAGCCAGTCCAGTGGCACTGGCAACAACCTCGCTTGAATGTTTTTTCACGTGCCACCGACACAAATGCCAGTAAGGCAACGCTAGTAATGATCACGCTCAAATGGTGCTTTTTACGTGCCACCGGCATGGAAGCCAGACAGCTGCTCTGGCAATGATCATGCTGGGATGGTGCTGTTAGTGCTCCATTAGCATGGCTGCCAGTCATCGAATTTGGTTCAATTTTGATTTCACTTGTCTCAACAGGTCTTCGCAAGCAGAGTTTAGTGTCCAATGAAGGAAAGGTACGCATAAGTGGGCTGGCTACACCCCTGGCAAATGCAAGTATATGCAATACATACAGCACAGACATATCCAAGTATATAGAGACACAAACACATAAACACATCTGAAGTTAGTTTAATGATAGCAGTGGGTGTGTGTGTGCATGTGCATGTGCGTGCGTGGGTGTGTTGGTGATTATATTATCAGAGGCCATCACAGTGAAGGGGGCATAGTGATGTACAGTGAATGGTGAGATCCCTAATGCTATCAAATTGAAGAGAACATGTTGATTTACAGAGAATGACAAGACCCATAACATTTATCATATACAAGGGAGCAGGTGTAAACAATAGAGGATAACAACCACACATGCCCCTTCAAGTGTGCATGTGTGTGTGTGTGTGTGTGTGTGTGTGTGTGCATGTGTGTGTGTGTATGCGTGCATAGATAAGAAATTTATACTTTTACCAGTTGGCCATTTTCCTTAACTGTATCTGAGTGCTTCAGTTTCTTTTGTCTGGTATCAACTTCCAAGATGACAACTGATGCGGGAAAATGCTAAACTGCAGACAAAGGGTAATGAACACTGACTGCATCTTCAAGGAGGAGGAGGAGGAGGAAAGCAGCTCAAGCAGGAATCCAGTCACCTTAATAATGAGAATAGCAGTAAGGTCTGAAATTTGGAAGTGGGGGGGGAAGTAAGTCAATTACATCGACTCCGGTGCATAACTGGTACTTATTTAATCGACCACGGAAGGATGAAAGGCAAAGCTGACCATAGCAGAATTTGAACTCAGAATGTAGCAGTAGATGAAATACTGCTAAGCATTTCGCCAAGCTTGCTAACAGTTCTGCCAGATAAAAGATAATAGATTATAATAATGATGATGATCATAATAATAATGGTTTCAAATTTTGGCACTAGGCCAGAAGTTTTGGTGGGAGGGGCTAATTCAATTAAATCGCCCCCAGTGCTCAACTGGTACTTATTTATCGATCCTGTAAGGATGAAAGACAAAGTCAATGCCCGTGGGATTTGAACTCAGAACATAGAGACGAATGAGATGCTACTAAGCGTTTTATCCAACACGCTAACAAAATATATGTGTATGTGTGTGTGTGTGTGTGTGTGTGTGTTGCTGTTGCTGTTGTTGTTGGCACTCCGTCGCTTACGACGTCGAGGGTTCCAGTTGATCCGATCAACGGAACAGCCTGCTCGTGAAATTAACGTGCAAGTGGCTGAGCACTCCACAGACACGTGTACCCTTAACGTAGTTCTCGGGGATATTCAGCGTGACACACAGTGTGACAAGGCTGACCCTTTGAATTACAGGCACAACAGAAACAGGAAGAAAGAGTGAGAGAAAGTTGTGGTGGAAAAGTACAGCAGGGTTCGCCACCATCCCCTGCCGGAGCCTCGTGGAGCTTTAGGTGTTTTCGCAAACCGGTTGCGGAGCACTGCTGTAGAGGAACAAATCGCTGTCACTCAAGCTGCTAGAAATAACAGCCAAATTTCCCTCAAATCACACCTTTTGTATTTTACATAGAAACAAAACACATTTGATATTGTAACCTGCTAAAAATACTGGACGGTCATGGCTGGAATGACTCAGATCATAGGTCTTCTAAATCGATCAGTGTTGAACTGGGGTTAAATAACAAAAATAAACTAAAAAATTTACGTCAGCAACTACTGTAAGAGTTACCTCTCTTGGACCAGTGACAATTACATTAGATTAGATTGTGAAAGATAGGCAATTGTCAACGTAGAACAGGAATTGATTATGAAATAAGATCACGCTAAAATTGGATAATGAAATCCTTGAGATCATTCATCCGCAGGACGTGAAAGAAAATGTCAAATGTGTTGAGTATATAGGAACATGGAAAGCGTAATCGATACTTATGCAATATATAATGCACACGTGTGAAGGTGTGTGGTATAAGTTGTCAGAGTGTTGCACTCGCGATCGCTGAATCTTCAGTTCGATTCCGGACAGAGGCGGCAAGTTGCGTTCTTGAGCAAACCGTTTCATTTCACGTTGCTCTGCGGCTGGGAGAGTGGTATAATCGTTAACGCGTCGGCAGAGGAGCTTTACGGCAATAGGGTTCAGCAAAAGAGATTGATAGAATAAGTACTAGGCTTTCAAAGAATGAGTCCTGGGGTCGATTTGCTCGACTAAAGGCGGTGCTCCAGTATGGCAACACTGAAACAAGTAAAAGAGTAAAAGAGAAGGGCAACAGACAGAAAAGATCAGAAGAATTCTAATGGTATCAAGCTAACGGTCTGCTAGAGAGAGCAGACAAATGTTCCTCATATCACGCCTTACTAAATGAATAAAAAGAAGGTAAGGTAAAACAAATTGTATAATGCAGTCTCAGACGCACTTAAGTGTGCAGGATCAATGGTACAGACCTAGAGCTAAACAACAACAACAACTTCGGAAAGTTGAACTTTTGGTGATGTTAAGTGGGGCAGTATAGTACGTGTCTAAAAATCATTGATGCGCAGAGACCAGTTAACTAGGTCATAGGAGTGTGACGGTAACGAATTTAGTTTAGAATGCTATATATAAGTAGAAATAAAGAATACTATATAAGTAGAAATAAAGCTCTTTTAAATGACAAATAAGTAAATCACTGCACTTCATTTAAATTATAATAAAATTCCAGAATTATCGACCAAAATTTCAATTTCAACAAAGTGATTGTTTTGAAAACACACCAAACACAGACACAAATATATACACACACACACCCGCAGCACACATTCACGCACGCACATAAACATGTGTGAGGGGAGGTACACATACACATACAATAGTGTGTGCACGACTGGCTAAATGAGAAAATTTATTCGATAACGACTGACTGAGGCCTCAGTCAATCGTTACTCCGAGTTTCCTGTTATTGTCACGTCTCTACACACACGCACATACTATATATA
>NC_068991.1:16789295-16794920 GCF_001194135.2 Octopus bimaculoides | reverse complement strand
CTTTATTAAAAGCGGCATAACTACAAAATTTCATTAAAAAAATATTCATTTTTCTGAAAGTTATGACCTTCCAAAGTCGGGGTGGGGGTACAACTCTGTAGTTATGCCGACATATCCAATTTATAAACTCACCCATGAAACCGACTATGATCAACATTAGCCGCTTTATCTTCTTCATAAGACACGCGCAAATTTTTCTATACTGGCGAATAGAAGCAATTACGACTTTTCAGGTAATTAAATTGGTGTTCGTAAGGGAAAATCAATGCCCTAAGTAACCGACTTTCGGAAAAGCTATGAATAGCACATGGAGAAGCATAAGGCTAAGGAATTGGAATTTTTTTCCCCTTGATTTTTTTAGCATTCTGGTGTTTCATACAACGAAGATTAGGATTCCAGAAGATTTTTTTTTCTCAAAATTTTTCAAATTTTAAAATATTTTTTGCGCCCTAATTCCATTCCCTTTTCCTTCTCCAAGTGGTAGTGACGGATATTCCACCCGCTAAGCTATATAAAACTTGGAAGCTACAAGTTTTTTAAAAATCAGGCTTAAAAGTCTCACAAAAACTAAAAGCACCTTTTAATTAATCTGAGGTCTCTACAGGCTGTGAGGCCCCAAAGTGAATAACTATATCAGTTAATCCGACACAGAGGAAAAGATAATTTCAGAAGTACTATAAGGAAACAATTTGTTCTTCAAATGTCCATAACCCAGGGCCAGCACTGACCGATCAGAACTATGATCGGTGACGTTCCAAACTCGACCATACTTATTCATATGCAGTGTGAATGAAATAAAGATTATCTGATATATAGTCCCTCACTTTTTAAGACGGTGGAGTATGACGAGTGAGATTTGGCTGCTATTTCTAGTGGGTCGAATTACCACATGAAAGCACCCTTTTCTTTGCTATTGTTAGTCTTAATGTCGCAAATTTGGGAAATAACATTTAGAAAAGTAGAGAAAAATACGATAGTAACAACATTTTTAGATTAATTAAAGTCAATCATTCGAGGAAATTTCTGAGAAATGCCAAAAATATATTTAGATGGTGTACGTAAGCGGTCGAAACAAGGAAACCTTTATATGGTCTCTCTATATACTAGAAATAACAGCAAAATCACCCTCAAATCTCATCCTATTGTTTAAATAATGAGTTTAAATGATCTAGTTCTAGATACAATACTATGTTTGATAAAAAAAAATTAAAAGAAAAGAAAGATGTGGTGATCACAACAGAATGTTTACATTCCTAAATCTGCTTGATCAGGACTAATATGAGAACAACGAAACAAGTAGAACAACGTTGACAGTTGTTGACGGAAGTTTTAACAAAAGACAATGAAATAGAAACAGAATTAATTCAAACAGTGGAATTAGAAACATTTTGGATAGCCGCTTTATACCAGACGGTGTTAACTAAATAAATACAGGAAGGAAAACAAATCAACGAGTGAGATAGAGGGAGAGTTTCCATGCAATGTTCGATTTGCTAGAAATAACAGCCAAATCTCTCTCAAATCACAGTCAAGCGTATTAAAAACTGCAATAGTTTAGTTAAAATAAGTCTAGATATTCCTAAGTAGGTGGGATGAACGTGGATGGAATTCTTCTGATCGAGATTGACCTAGAGTAAAACAACACCAAAAGTTGAATCTATGAAAGACACCTTACCGTAATTCCATAAAGTCATAATTAATATTTCAGCTTCTACTTCGCTTCCTTTTGATGTCTTTAACCCTCGTTTTGTTTTAGTTTACACAATTCTTTGGATTCTATAATCCTTTCGTTCTATATCCTTTCCGCTGTCATTTTAAAAGCATCTGAAACAAGCTGGATGGTTACTTGCTAGCTTCCCCTAGTTTCTTTGGGAAAAGGGACAATAAGGCTCCCACCCATCTCGTTAGTTGACCATGTGCTGGTTTTTGTAGCCAACTTAATGGACGGACAACGAAATATAATTAATACTACCATTTTATTTATTAACTAATCGCACAGAAGATAATTACTGGTATTTATTTCATCGACTCTACCACGGTGTGCTTGAGTGGTGGGGGTGGCAATGGTAAACTAAAAACTATAAAACAATATTTGTGTCTGATGTTCAGTTACTGTTTAGTAACCACCCTTATATGCGATTTTACTTTTATTATTATTATTATTCGCTGGAACCTTTTGTCGGTCTTTTCAAGGCGGCAAGCTGGCAAAATCGTTAGCGCGCCGGACGAAATGTTTAGCAGTTTTTTTACTCGTCGCTACGTTCTGAGTTCAAATTGCGCCGGGGTCGATTTTACCTCTCATCCTTTCGGGGTTGATAAAATAAGTATCAGTTGAACACTGGGGTCGATGTAATCGACTCATTCCTTCCTCCAAAATTACTGCCCTTGTGGCAAAATTTGAAATCATTATTATTATTTATTATTAACTCGCCGGAACCTCTTTGCGTTCTTTTCAAGGCGGCAAGATAGAAGAATCGTTGGCACGCCGGGCAAAATGTTTGGTAAATTTTCAGATTAACACCCGCACGATTTTCACTAGGGTGTTAGGGTTACGGTTACTTTTACGGTTTTAGAGTTAGGGTTAGGTAATTCCATCCCAAACCCTAACACTAACCATAACACTAAACCCTAACCCTAACCCTGACCCTAAAACCCTAACCCTAACGCCCTAGTGAAAATCGTGTGGGTGTTAATCTGAAAATTTACCAAATGTTTAGCGGTAGTTCGCCCGTTGCTACGTTTTGAGTTCAAATTCCACCGAGGTCGACTTTGCCTTTCATCTTTTCGGGGTCGATAAATTAAGTACCAATGAAACACTGGGGTCGATGTAATTGACTTCCCCCTCCCCTTAAGTTTCAGGCCTTGTGCCTATGGTAGAAAGGATTATTGTTAAGGTGTCAAGCTGACAGAATCGTTAGCACGCTGAGCAAAATGCTTAGAGCGGCATTTCGTCCGTCTTTACGTTCTGAGTTCAAATTCCACCGTGGTCGGCTTTGCCTTTCATCCATTCGGGGTCGATAAATTAAGTACCAGTGAATAACTGGGGTCAGTGAAGTTGACTAATTCCCTCCTTCCAAATTTCAGGCTGTGTGTCTTGAGTAGAATGGATTATTGTTAAGGCTGCAAGCTGACAGAAATGTTAGCACGCCGGGCGAAATGCTTAGAGCCGGCATTCCGTCCGTCTTTACATTCTGAGTTCAAATACCGCCGGAGTCGACTTTACCTTTCATCCTTTCGGGGTCGATCAATTAAATACTAGTCAATTACTGGGGTCGATGTGATCAACTATCCCCCTACCCTCAAATTTCAGGCCTTTAGTAGAAAGGATTATTATTACGGCGGGGAACATGCAGAATCGATAACACACCGGACAAAATGCATAGCATATTTTGTCCGCCTTCACGTTCTGATTTCAAATGCCACTACGGTCGACTTTGCCTTTCATCTTTTCAGGGTCGATAAAATAAGTACCAGTTGAGCACTGAGGTCGATGCAATCGGCTAGTCCACTACCCCGACTCCGTAAATTTCAGGCCTTGTGCCTGTAGTTGAAAGGCTTATTAAGACGGCGAGCTGGCAGAATCGTTAGCACGCCGGACAAAATGCGGCATTTCGTCCGTCTTTACTTCTGAGTTCAAATCCCACCCCACCCCGGTCGCATTTGCTTTTCATCTTTTCGGGGGTCAATGTAATCAACTTTCCCCTATCCTTACAAACTGCTGGCTCTTTGCCAAAATTTCAAACCGTTATTATTCTTAGAATTCTCTCCAGACGGAAGGAGATACTTTCTGATAAACAAACAAAAGATCCGTCACTAGAATTTGAATAACAACGATAATTGTTACATATTGAACTTTAGGAAAGTTTTTCATATTTCTTACTGATCCATTAACAGATTGTAGCTATAAAGTGCGTGTTAGTTGGTTTCTTTCTTTGCCTGAAAATCCCAGCTTTTCCTAAATGTCACTTAGACATTTACTAGTAACATAACCAAACGCACTAAAATTATTTTGGTATATATGTGAATTTCTAACTAGAGATAACGAGCTACGGGTTTCGAAGTAGTTACCCATAAATATTCTTTTAGCTGTTCATAGTTGTATGTCAACTGTTCTCTCCGACTATATTAGATTTTCTTATTTGGCTCAAGTAACTATGTCAGGATTATTATGTTTGCACTTGGTAGAAGTTTAGATAGTAATGTTCCACCAATATTCCTTGTGTTGATTTGTATATCTGTATTCAGTAAAAGAGTTGATGTTTATATTTATTCCAAGACAACCTTTTCTGCGAATGACACTGTATATTATTTTTAACATATCACAGTAGAAGGTAGTACCTTGATGACATTTTGAAAAGCTGTTGGTTACATGTGTTATGTCCTCCACGGTAGAGCCACGTGATGGACGTTTGCAGTCCCATCTTAGCAGTTTAAAGGCTTTGCTGTCTCATTTGTTCATTAGATATTTCGTAGCTATCTCTTACTCTTGGATTGCAAAAGCGTATCCTTCGGGGTATGTTGTGACGTAACGGTCACGAATCCAAGAAAGGCTACACATCATGTTAATATTTTCATCTTTCTCGTAAGGCGGTGAGCTGACAGAATCGTTAACGCGCCAGGCAAAATGCTTAGCGGCATTTCATCCGTCTTTACGTTCTCAGTTCAAATTCTGCCGAAGTCCGCTTTGTTTTATCGACCCAGAAAAGATTAATCCTTTCTGGGTCGATAGAACAAGTACCAGTTGAGCACTGGGTCGATGTAATTGATTTGCCCCATCCTCCGAACTTGCTGGCCTTGTGCCAAAATTTGAAACCAATATTTCCATCTTCTTCATGTTTACAGGAAACATGCCCATGCATAACCTTTCGAATCTTTGTTGAAATGTGCTTGTCCTGCACTTTTGAGTTCACGTGAGACGTTGCCAGTAGACGAGTGTTTCTTGAAGAGTTCACGGCTGATTTGCCGGATGTAATTCACTTTAATTGTGAGCATTTAATTGTTATATATATATTTTATTTCGCTGTCCTTGTTTGACAGATGCTGTCACAGTGCTATCATACAGCTCTCAAAGGCTGTCTGTATTGATCTTAAGCCCCTTTATCCCTCTTTTCTTTTGAGGTTGAGACTATCAATACCACTATTTTTGTGGAAGTTTGCAGTTGACGTCAGGGTATTTCCCCAGTCAAGTATTCTAAATGTTGAAATCAGTAGTGATACTGCAAATACACTGTAAGATATTGTCTTGCAAGAGGGAAGCTCCGGCTGTCATATCCTTTGTCAAAAGTGGAATCAAACGTCCTTTCCGAGCCATAAGCTGATAAGGCCGGTTTACCGGATTCTGTGCTGTATATATTTCCCGCCCCTTGAACAGGACGCTGGTCCGTCGCAGGATTCACTCATTTTTGCCAACTGAGTGGACAAAAATGAAGTGTTTCACTCAGGAACACAACGCATATCCAGTCCAGGAATCAAAACCACAATCTTACGATCATGAGTGTGTTACTCTAACCAGAAAGTCACGCGTCTCCACGTACCCTTTACAGAATAGAATAATATTCTTTGATTACTGGACCTTTGTTCACAGCACGTGTGTATATTTTTGTGGAGGAAGGAAAACCGGAAGGT
>NC_068991.1:16784994-16789285 GCF_001194135.2 Octopus bimaculoides | reverse complement strand
GGGGGGAATGACGTCACGTCAGCAAGTGAGGAGAAAAATTTTCCTCTTTGATGCTGGTTTGGCTGCCTCGTCGTCTCGCTCGTATCCGCCGTTGCTGTTACCGCTACGTCGCGAGTGTCACTTTGCGACAACACCCGTTATTTGTCGATCATGCAGAGATATGGTCGTGGAAACCGGTCGCAAAAGCCAGCTTCACCATCCGTTCCATCGCTGCTCCAGTAAATCGTGGCTGAGGAAGACCATCATAGACTATTAAGAACATTATGCACTCAAAGAAATACTTTACACTTGTGGCTCCGCCGGTTACTAATAAGCCCACACGATGAACATACGCTTCTGCAGATATTGCCAAGCGTCCCCCAATTACTGAACTAATGATGTGTTGTTTTGGAGTAGCTCGCTTAAATTTTTCATGAAAAATACGTCTTTTCGAAAATAGATCCTCTCTCCTTTACGTGTTTCCTCCACTGGCGGTGATGACAAGCATTTCTTTCCCAATTAACCGCCCATATTTCAAATGCACTCAATTAGGAGTTTACACAATCCTTAAATCGTAGCCTTGGTTTCCACAAACAAATTCTCGATATAGCGTCTGCTTAGGGAACCTCCGATCATTTATCCGAATAAGGTGTCCAGTCCAACGTAAACAGTACTTGTGCGCCATGGCTTCAATGCTAAGGGTATTGGCTCCCTTCAAGATTTGTGTCTGGAGTCCGCAAGGACCAGCCAAAATTCAGACATCTTTGATGGAAGCGTTCAAGGACACTTACATGGTGCCTATAAAGGGTATGTGTCCCACAGGAGTAAAGAAGCGACGTCGGTATACATGCACAGTACACAGCAATTTTTGTTCGCCTTGTGATGCCAAGCTGGGACCTGACACAAGACACAAGAGCCCTTCTTAAGCCTTAAAGATATTTTATCGTCTAAGGAACAAGAACAGCTGAGTGTACTACCCAGGTAGACAAACTTTTAAAGAAACTATCCAACATTGGAGTCCGAGGGAAACAATAAAAGTGGACCGAATGTTTTCTGGTGAACAGAACCCAGCTTGTAGTAATCGATGGTGTTCGATCAAGCTCAGCAACAGTTATCAGTGAAATCCCACTTAGGTACTGTATTGTTTATTTACATTAATGATATTATTGACGTCATCAGCCACAGCAGCGTTAGAATTTTCGCGCATGACTATGAGCTTCTGAAAGTCGTCGACAGGGTAGGAGCCAGGAAAATCTCCAATCGCATCAGCTTGCTGTAATTCAAAGGGCGGCGAAACACAATATACAGCTCAACGAGGGTAAATTTTAATTAACCCACTACGTTAAAAAGGTTGCACTTAAGCTACCGTATGCTCTTCCCTCGAGTGAAATTTTCGTGACACCAAACATCGCTTGAGACCTCGAAGTAATTGTCGACAATAACTTAAGCTAGAGTGCCCACATAAACAAAAATGTCGATATGGCCTGCAGGGTGTGCTCATGGAACCTCATGACTTTCCAGTCTAGAGACGCACCTATTATTATCTTTTTCTTTTCTACTTTCGTCCGTCCTCACCCTGAATACTCTTGCCCGCTGTGGTCTCTCTATACGAAACAAAATATAAAAATTGAAGCAACCGAGAGATCAATCACAAAAAAATAGACATGATAGGTCTTGATTATTGGCAACGGCTCGAGAAGTTCAAACTTTATTCCCTCCAAATCTGCCGAGAACGCAATATTTGGATGATGTGGGAAATATTTCAACGACATTGCCCAAATAATGTTGACATCAACTTTATAAAATTCACTCGAAGCTTGAGTACCCTGCCATCCGTCCTCAACAAAAATCATATTCGCATTACATCACAACACTAAGACAGAACTGTTTCACCTAAACTGGCCCTGCTCTCTTTAACATCATGCCAAGATACATAAGAGAAGAAAAAGATCTAACGTTCAAACGGTTCTTGGATGAATATCCCCAACAAATTCTAGATAAACCACTTACATCTGGATATATCTCTGCAAGTAATAACTCTTTACTCTAATGGGCTGTGGTGCCCAAAGAATGATTGCAACATGAAACATCATTAAACGTCTTTTTCAAGTGGTGCTATTAAGTCAGTCATGACTTGAGCCAAATTTGGCGAAAGTTATCTAAGTATCTAATATGAGAGGGTATCCAAAATTAACCGGAAACGTTCTCTGTGGGACAAACCCGTTGTGGTTCAGGCTCCCACCGCTAGAAGCCACTTGATGCGACCCTCGGGTATCAGTCTGCCGACCATCGATTTTTGCGATGACTGAAACGAAGGAGCATCGTGCTTCCGTGAAATTCTGTTTTCTACTGGGGAAAACGGCGGCCGAAACAGTTCTCATGCTTCAAACAGCTTACAGGGATGCTGCTATGAGCAAAACACAAGTTTACGAGTGGTTTTCACGCTTTAGGAATGGTCACTTGTTGCCTGAAGACCAACCTCGTTCAGGACGACCGTCAACCTCCTGAACAAATGAAAACATCATGAAAATTCATGAACTGTTCTAGGAAGACCGTCACCGAACAACTGACGGACTTGTTGATATGACTGGTGTGTCCTGAAGCTCCTGCCAACGAATTTTGAGTGAGGAATTGTAAATGAAGAGAGTTGCAGCATAACTTGTGCCTCGCTTTTTCTCGGAAGATCAAAAGCAGTCACGACTGAAAGGACAGTTAGAAATTAATCCGGACCTTCTTTCGAAGGTCATCACTGGTGACGAAAGCTGGCGCTATGGAATTTGCAAATGTGGAAGCGGTGAAGAAAAAAAATGACTCGGGCATTAAGTGGCATCGCTTCGTAAGAGTTCCAGGACTGCTTCGAACAGTGGAAAACACGTCTGGACCGATGCATTGCTTCAAATGGAAAATACTTTGAAGGCGATAAAAGTGTAAACATGTAAAACTACGTGAATAAAATAATATTGCAAAATCCCGGTTTGTTTTGGGTACCCCTCATATATTATGTACATGTGTGTGTGTGTGTGCATAGAGCTTCATATTTCCAGGGAATGTTTTCAATGGAATTAGTAAAAGGAGAATATTTTTATCTTGTACAACAATCACAATCTTTGAGTAGATCTATCCATTTTGTAGTAATTCTTTACAATTTAAACGAACTGTCTTTGCAAGTTAAACTGCCTCTAAAAAACACTAAAAAAAAATTATTACATCAGTCTAGAGAAATGTTTTCCTATAGAGTTATCTCCCTTACAGCTTGGCGCGCCAAAGGAAAAGAAAATTATTTAAATTGCATCATAACTTATTTGTTTACCAAAGTAGAACTGAGACGACTTCATGAGTTTATAATCTATCTGCTGTTTGAAGGTGAGCACACACACACTAAATAGTGGTTGTTATTGCTTCTTATTTTATATTAAGAGGAAACACTGGCGAGTAGGACAATAAACAAACCATTATTTTTATTTTAACTGCAGGTCAGTCTTGAACGCACCTTACATTGCCGACGAAACCGCCACACTTATTTTATTTTATTATATATATATTTTTTTTTGTTTTTCAGAACTTTTATTTACACTTCTTGGGGAAAGAAAATTTCTAGGGATTGTTGGGGCTTTACGAATCTGAAAGAAATTATTTTTTTCCAAAATTAAAATTTTTTTTAATATTCCCGGTTATAATTCCGTGCCCTTTCCCTCGTGAATTAGCGATAGCAACCCCGTTCGCCTGTATATTTAATACCACACTTTGTAATGTATTTTCAGACAGTGGGGTGTAAGTAAAATGGTGAAGATTTGGCTGTTATTTCTAGAAGAGGTCAAGTGTCCACGTTGAGTCGCCCACAGATAAATGTCACTTGTTATTATCAACAGAGATAATAATTACATATATAACACGTATATATCATACATATACCTAATACAAAACCTCGTTAAAATACAAATCCCAAAAAAAGAGTTCTTTTTTTTCTTTCTTCGTTTATGTTTGTGTTTTCTTTGGTTTGGGATTTGTGTTTTAATGTGGTTTTGTACTATATATGTATCAGATAAATGTTGCGAAGGCAACAGAGGCAACGAGAGAGTATATACGAATGTATGAGGTCGTTCAAGTTGTTAGGAATAGCAACCAAGTTTCAAAATCAACCCCTCACTGTATTAAGCATCGAAAAGGTGCTTTACATGGGATGGGCACGACTGGGACATTTTTGATTTGCTGAATTAAATTTGACTTGGGAGTAACAGGGGCAAGACTTCTTTTTGTACCCCCGCCCCCGAAAAAACACCCTTATTTATTTATTTTGTTTTTCTACACAATC
>NC_068991.1:16774617-16784842 GCF_001194135.2 Octopus bimaculoides | reverse complement strand
ATTTCAAAATTCCAATTTTTGGCAATTTTCCGGAATCTCCGTATCCGAAAACGTGGGTTTTTGGCAAAAAAAAAATTTTTTTTTAAACTAATTTGCGAGGAAATGGGGTGGGGACTGGAGGAAGTCTTTCCGTAATAGGTGCTAGCGTAACAATAAGCACTCACACAGACCTAGCTGTGTGGTCAAGAATGTAGCTTTGCTATCATGTGCGTCTATTCGATCCATCTGTGCATCCAACCCATGCTAGCATGGAAAGCGGACGTTAAACGATGATGATGATGATATCAGTTGAAATACACTGCATTTGCTTGAATTAATTTTTAAAATAATGAAGAATTTTGGGATATAACTTTGTCACTGTTAAGCTGATGTTTGGCATAAATTAACATTAAATTTTTAATGGGAAGTTTTAATTTAAATCATTTTAAAACAGAAAGTTCGTGCTGTAGGACTAAGTGGTGTTGATATCAAAAGAGTTAATTCTCATTTCAATGATTGAATAATTGAAGTTTCCCAAACTGCAACATTATCCATGTCAAATTTTGATAGCAATGCTTAAGTATGAGAGACAAGTTAGAAGTTAGGTCAAGGATAATTTGATATTCTTTGAACTCTGATGTATCAAGTTATCCCCATGTTGTGCTCTTTTGTACATTCTGTGAGACACAGAAGAGAAATAAAAGGGTCATGGTTATGCAGGAGCTGGGAATTTTTGCTTCTCTCATAAAACAGTCAGGCATGCTATTATTTGGTAGAACAGAAACAGAAGTTGTGATGTTTATGCCTTGCCTGTGTAGTGAGCATTGGTGAAATGAATGAGATTGGTTGCAATAGAAAATGAAACTGAATCACAGATTCGGTTTACAAGAAGCATTTTACACACAAACACATAGATATAGACATGGCAGTATGGTTAAAAAATTTACTTCTCAACCACATGATTTTAGGTTCAGTCCCACTGAGTGGCACCTTGGGCAAATGTCTTCTACTATAAGCTCCTTGTGAGTAGATTTGATTAGTAGAAATTGAAAAAAAGCTCATTGTGTATGTGTGAGAGAGAGAGAGAGAGAGAGCGTGTGTGTCTGTCTGTCTGTCTTGACTTTGTGTGATAATTGTAAACAAGCATCACTATCACTCAAGTGATGTCCTTCATTTTCAATTTTCTGTGAAAACATATCCAACCATGGGAAAATATTACTTAGCTTGAAAACAGGTGATGGTTGGTGACCAGAAGAGCATCCTGTCATAATCTGCCTCAATGAATTCTGTCCAACCCATGCAATCATGGAAAAATGAACATTAAAATGATGATGATATGTACACACACACATGTGAAGATGCAAAGATCAGTGGTTAGAGCTTCAGGCTCACAATCACGAGGTAGTGAGTTCGATTCCTGGACAGGGCTGTGTGTTGTTTTCTTGAGCAAGACATTTTATTTTACATTGCTTCAGTTCACCAGTCCGTATCAGCCTTTGCCTTGGATAACATCAGTGGCATGGAGAGGGAGGGCTGGTATGCATAGGGGATTGCTGGTCTTCCATAAACAACTTTGCCTGGACTTCTGCTTCAGAGGGTAACTTTCTTAGTGCAATCCCATGGCCATTCATGACCAAAGGGGTCTTTACTCTTTATATATATAGAGAAAGTGGAGGCACAATGGCCCAGTGGTTAGGGCAGCGGACTCGCGGTCATAGGATCACGGTTTCAATTCCCAGACCGGGCGTTGTGAGTGTTTATTGAGCAAAAACACCTAAAGCTCCACGAGGCTCCGACAGGGGATGGTGGCGAACCGTGCTGTACTCTTTCACCACAACTTTCTTTCACTCTTTCTTCCTGTTTTTGTTGTTCCTGTAATTCAAAGGGCCAGCCTTGTCACACTGTGTCACGCTGAATATCCCCGAGAATTACGTTAAGGGTACATGTGTCTGTGGTGTGCTCAGCCACTTGCACGTTAATTTCACGAGCAGGCTGTTCCGTTGATCGGGTCAACTGGAACCGTCGACGTCGTAAGCGATGGAGTGCCAACAATATAGAGAGAGAAAGAGGATGATTGTATAGATAATACACACACACATACATACATACATGCATACATACATAGGCAGGCACTTGTATGGCTATGTCTATACGAAATTTGCTTAGCAACTACTTGATTTCTGGTTTGATACCACTATGCCCAGACTTTAGCAAATTCTACTATAACCACAGATTGACTAATACTTGTAGTGAGTGAATTTAATACATAGAAACTGTGCAGAAGCTGTCAAATGTATGTGTGTGTGTGTATTTGTGTATCTGTTTACATTGTTCTAAAAAAAAAACAATGTACTTTGTTTATTTCTTTAACCCTCGTGACTTGGCAGAAATCAATGAAATAAGCACCCGACTAAAATAAGTATCAGGTCCATATGATAAATTTAAAATCCTTGAAGCCAACATCATTGAATAGAGACTGGCCAGTTGAGGTAAAATGATTGAAAGCAAGACAATAAAAAGAATAAGTGTACAAGAATGTATACAAGAACACCTGAAGAATACACAACTTCTGTGTTATTCAGTATAACTGACTGTTCAGTGACAACATTGGGCATTGCACACATATTTGTTAGTAATATGAACCACATTGAGTCTAGTGTTAAATACGAGTGAGAGTTTGACAATGGATGAAGCTTAACCTCATTGTTCTAGTTTTCCTATCTACCTCCTTAGACACCAGGTGGATACATGTCTTGTGGAGAAAATTAATTATCGAACTAGTCAACCGTATATAAGGTTCATTTATCACTTCTGCCAGTAACAGAAAAGTTAACCTCCAAAAAGGAATGTGTTATATATGTATGTGTGTGAGAGAGAGAGAAAGAAAGGCTAAGTAATGCTATGGAGACAAATATGTACATACATATGTGTGTGTTTAATATAGTGTGTACCATCATCATCATTTAACATCCATTCTCCAAGCTGGTGTGAGTTCAATGGTTTGACAGGAGCTGCCCAGCCAGAGAGCTACACCAGGCTTCATTTCTCTGTTGTGGCTTGGTTCCTACAGCTAGATGCCTTTCCTAATGCCAACCGCTTTACAGAGTGTGCTGGGTGCTTTTTACATGGCACCAGCATGGGTGCTTTTTGTAGCAGTGTGTGCTTTTATGGTTCTTGGAACAGTGAATTTCAAGGCTCACGTAACTATATAATAGTATGTAAATATTAGGTTGAAAAGCCATTTTGGATAGAAAAAATCAAAGGCTGTTATTAACCCAATACTTACCTGCTATTATAGCTTTATGTGCTTCAAGATCCACTGTTCAAAAAAAGACTTCTTTCTTGCTTTTTCAAAAGTTTATGAAATTCTGCTGATGGCAACAATATATGTGTGTGTGCCTGTGTATATATATATATATATATATGTGTGTATATATGTATATATGTGTATATATGTATATATATATATATATATATATATATATATATATATATATATATATATATATATATATATATATATATATATATATATCATCATCATCATCAATTGTCCATGCTGGCTTGGGTTAGATGTTTTGACTGGGGTGGCACACTGGAAGGCTGCACCAGACTCCAGTCTTATTAGGCATGGTTTTCTACAGTTGGATGCTCTTCCTAATGCCAACCGCTCCGAGAGTGTAATGGATGCTTTTACATACCACCAGCATGGGTGACATTTGCGTAACACTGAGGTGCTTTTATGTGCCACCAGCATGGGTGCTATTTGCATGACACCGGTATCTTCCACAACAAGGCTTTGGTTGGCCCGAGGCTATAGTAGAAGACACTTGCCCAAGATGCCATGCAGTGGGACTGAACCCAGAACCATGTGGTTGGTAAGCAAGCTACTTACCACAGCCACTCCTGCACCTATATAATATCTTCAATCACATGCCCTCCCTCCAAGAGTCAGCTTGCTAGGATTCCCCAGTTCTCTCTGTGTTGGCTGCTGATTAACATACAATCACCTCATGTTTCTTGTTCATTATTTGATGTCATCACTTCACAAACGTCTTTCACAGCCACTTACTTTCTTTTCCTCAACATTTCCTGTCAGGATACTCTTAGGCAATGACTCATGGCGTATTGTATGTCTAAAATATGATAGCTTTGTGAACTTGATTCTCATCAATAAGTGTCTCTGGACTTCCAGCCTTTTTTACATATGTGACTGTGTAGTGAAAAGCTTGTTGTGTGTTTGTATCTGTGTGTGTCACGACCACTCCTTGACAACTGGTGCTGGTGTGTTTACATCCCTGTAGCTAAGCAGTTCAGCAAAAGAGACCGATAGAATAAGTACTAGGCTTTAAAAAATAAGCACTGGTGTTGATACATTTGACTAAAAGTTCTTCAAAGTGGTACCCCAGCATGGCCACAGTCAAATGACCAAAACAAGATAAAAGATATACTTTTGGTGATATGCTGTGCTTCAGAATACTCATTAAGCCAAGTGAAATCATAGTTGTGGCCATTGCCAGTGTCATGTAAACAGCACCCATGAAATCGTAATTGTGGCCGTTGCCAGTAGCATGATCTTGAAATGTTGGACCTCACGGAGGCGAGCGATAAGGTGGTAAAGCATGATCTTCAAATGTTGGGCCTCACAGAAGTGAGGACAAGTTACCAAGACCTTTGGCAATATGCTGTGCTTGAGAAGACTCATCAAGCTAAGTGAAATCATAGTTGTGGCCATTGCCAGTATCATGTAAATGGCACCTGTGCCAGTGACACATAGAAAGCGACCATGGAGTGGTTGGTGATAGGAAAGGCATCCAGGCATAGAAACCATGCCAAATCAGACTGGAACCTGGTGCAGCTCTCTAGCTTACTAGTTCCTGTCAGGCCATCTAACCCATACCAGCATGGAAAGCAGACATTAAATGATGATGAGGATGATATATATATATATAAATATATGTATCAGTTCAGTTAGAGTAGCTTACTTTAGAAAGCCTGTTTACACTTGTAAACAGGCTTTCTAAAGTAAGCTACTCTAACATAAGAACACAAGAATCCAACATAATTTTACTGCAAAATGTTGTCTGAACAGATACACGGTGTACCACAAGTCAGGTATCAAAGTGATTCCAGGGCAACATGAGATGAAGTGTCTTGCTCAAGAACACAACGCACCACCCGGTCTAGGAATTGGAATCACAATCTAGCGATCATGAGTGCAAGATGGAAGCGCTAATATATGATTTATAAAAACATGTGATATATTAATAAAAATCTGTAAATATAGGCGCAGGAGTGGCTGTGTGGTAAGTAGCTTGCTTACCAACCACATGGTTCCGGGTTCATTCCCACTGCGTGGCACCTTGGACAAGTGTCTTCTACAGCCTCGGGCCGACCAAAGCCTTGTGAGTGGATTTGGTAGACGGAAACTGAAAGAAGCCCATTGTGTATATATATATATATGTATGTTTGTGTCTGTGTTTGTCCCTCCAACATCGCTTGACAACCGATGCTGGTGTGTTTACGTCCCCGTAACTTAGCGGTTCGGCAAAAGAGACGGATAGAATAAGTACTAGGCTTCCAAAGAATAAGCTCTGGGGTCAATTTGCTCGACTAAAAGGCGGTGCTCCAGCATGGCCACAGTCAAAAGACTCAAACAAGTAAAAGAGAATATATATGTACATCATCATCATTTAACATCCATTTTTCATGCTGGCATGAGTTAGATGGTTTGACAGGAGCTGTCTGTTTTAACATGGTCTTTTACAGCTAGATGCCCTACCTAATGCCAACTGCTTTTCAGATACATGCATGTTATGCATATATAACTTTCATATTATGCATGCACACTGTTATTGTTTTGCTCCCTGGTCAGCTCTAATCCGGCAGACCTGGTTGCACAAGTAAGAGTTAGGAACTTCAATTTCACCACATAAGAGAGGTAATATTTTCAGCTAAACATTCTCAGTAATGTCCTAAATAATGTATCAGAAAAACAAAAAATATTATTTAAAAAACAAAAAAAAAAACCAGTTAAGAGTGGGGGAAATTATGGTAAACATAAATTATTCCTACTGAAATCTCTTTTACATAAATCAAACATTTTGTTTCAACAGCAATTGGAATAAAAGTGTAGGTTAAACATCAAAACCCCAAGAGTGCGGTTAATTGATACATCAATAATATTTATTGCTGTCCAATCTTTGTTTGTTTGTTTGTTTTCCATAATGCAGATATTTCTTTGTAGCGATGGAAATGGAAGTTCAGATATTGTTGAGAGTTTTTTGTTATTTGTTTTTTTTTTTTTCTTAGTTTTTCCCTTCGCTTTTAAATTAGTATTTTTGTTGTTTTACTTTGGTTCAACGAAACTATGATCAAAGGTAGTTAGCCATGACAATCTTGGTATATATATATATATATATATATACATACACACACACACACACACACAAACACACACATATATATATATACATGCATACATCTATTTCTATGCATATATTTGTATATATATGTGTGTGTGTTTGTGTATATATTTTGTGTATAGAATCAGCAGAAGTTACAGAGTGACTCAAGGGCCAAGAATTTCATGCATTGGCACTTATCAGACTGGTTTCAAATCAACAGGGTTTATTGGTGATAATGTTATTTCCCTGGATTGTTCTGGAACAAATTATAAAAACAATTACAATGTCATGTGGATAACACATATTTTCCAAATGCCTGGCTTGTTACACCGTTCGATAAATAAATAAATATATAATTTGACAGATAATAAATAAAAAATATGTATGCATGCATACTCACACATAAATGAGAGTACCTGCAAATATGTACACATGCATGTAAATAGAGTGTGTACATGAATACACAAGCGTATCTACTCATACACAGAAGTTCATGCATTCACACACATGCATAGACATGTATAAATATTGGGTTGTCCGGAAAGTTCGTGCCGATTTTTAAAGGAACGAGAAAGGTCAATAAATACTTGCCATTACATTTTTAATCAACCAAATATGAATCATTTTGTTGCACAATGCGTCTCCATCTTTCTTTTAACTTGAAAATACCCTTTACCCAGAATTGAGGTGGTTTCATGGCAAAGAATTCATCAAGGTATCTTTTTATGTCATCCAAGGAATTGAAATTTTTACCATTAAGACTATTCTGCAGAGACCTGAATAAGTAGAAATCCGAAGGAGCAATATCTGGTGAATATGGAGGGTGGGGTAACACATCCCAGCCGAGCTGCAGCAATTTTTGTTTGGTTCCCAAAGAAACGTGCGGTCTTGCATTATCATGTTGGAAAACAACATCCTTCCTGTTGGCCAATTCTGGACGTTTCTCTTGAATTGCTACTTTTAACTCGTCCATTTGTGTGCGATATTTCTCAGAATTAATTGTCTGGTTACTTGGGAGAAGCTCATAGTACAGAATTTTTTTCCAATCCCACCAGACACAAAGCAAGACTTTTTTAGGGTGAAGATATATATCAAATTATTTTCGATATGACAACTTTTGCATTATTTTCGATATATATGTACACACACACACACACACACACATATATATATATATATACATAAACTAATAATAATATGAAACTAATACAATAGACAGATAAATAAATTAAATTAAATATGTAAACAAAATATAATAAATTAAATTAATACAAAAAAAAAGAAGAAATGTAAAAGGAAGTATATAAAAACAAATAAATAAAATAAAATTAAATGCAATGAATAAATGGGATGCTGATAATGCAGGTACCATACACATTCCTACACACACAGGGATACATGCATGTGCAAATAAAGACACATACAACAGGAATACAAAATGGCAGATCGTTAGGAAGGAGTGACACAAAAAACGAAAGAAGAAAGCAAAGGACCACTGATGAGGTCACAGAAGTGTTAGGAAAGAACTCTAGCTGAAATACAATTAATATGAAATAAAGCTGAAGCAAGTGAACACCAAATATATATATAGTGCGTGTGTTTTCAGTGGCTAAATTGGCAACATGACCATCCCCAAATACAACAATATATATGTATATGTGTGTGTATGCATATATATATATATATATCTTTTACTCTTTACTCTTTTACTGGTTTCAGTCTTTTGACTGTGGCCATGCTGGAGCACCGCCTTTAGTTCAGAAAATCGACCCCAGGGCTTATTCTTTGTAAGCCTAGTACTTATTCTATCAGTCTCTTTTTGCCAAACTGCTAAGTTACGGGAACGTAAACACACCACCATCGGTTGTCAAGCGTTGGTGGGGGGACAAACACAGACACACACACACACACACACACACACGCATACATATATACGACGGGCTTCTTTCAGTTTCCGTCTACCAAATCCACTCACAAGGCTTTGGTCGGCCCGAGGTTATAGTAGTAGACACTTGCCCAAGGTGCCATGCAGTGGGACTGAACCCGGAACCATGTGGTTGGTAAGCAAGCTACTTACCACACAGCCACTCCTGCGCCTGTGTATAAATATATATATATGATCTTCATTGTCATTATCATTTAACATCTGTCTTCCATGCTGGCATGGATCAGATGGTTTGACAGGTGCTGGCAAGCCCAAGGACTGAACCAAACTCTACTATTTACTTTAGCATGGTTGCTAAGGCTGGGTGCCCTTCCTAATGCCAACCACTTTACAGAGTGTACAAGATGCTTTTAACATGGTGTATTCAGGACTACACAAGGCACCAATTTTAGACGGTTTAGCTATGACTAAATGACCTACTGTGCTCTTAGATTTAGCTGTTTAGCCACAGGTCAGCTTTGATTGAACAGATATATGATCACTGGTATTCTAACTGACCATCCCATCTCTTATATCAAGAATTATGTTATGTACTGTATCCTGTTTTTAAGACAATTATTTGAGAGAGAGAGAGTTAGCTACTTCTTTTTGTGAGTCAAGTGATTATTTAGAGGCTCATTTCTGTTAGGAGTTTACTCAAGAGTGGAGTGGGTGCAGGTGTTCATGACCTCCGCTGGAACTTTGAAACCAATGAATATTGATTAATTGCAGTTGATGATCAATGCTGGACACATCTAAGTCAATATCAGCAGAAATATAAAAAAAAAAAAAAGGCGGAAAATATCAGTGTGAGGGGAGAAGAATTCTATCTGGTGGGATTTACATTCATTGATGAAGGGATTAGTTAATTCTTTTGATTTCAAACCACCTGTGATCATCCTTGGTTCTATGATACATGTTTCTTGTTCTGGAGTGAGTGAAATTAAGACCCTCCATCAAAATTTCCTGATAATTTATGTTCCAAACACAGTTTAATAATGACAAAATTAAAAAAATAATAAATGTGCACTTTCAAAGCCTAGCCAGGCTCATGGGCCCGGTTTCCCGGTTTCAATGGCGTATGTGTTCCCCAGCTGGACGGGACGCCAGTCCATCGCAGCGTTACTCATTTTTGCCAGCTGAGTGGACTGGAGCAACGTGAAATGAAGTGTTTTGCTCAAGAACACAATGCGTAGCCCGGTCCAGGAATCGAAACCACAATCTTACGATCATGATGCTGACACCCTAACCACTAAGCCACGCGCCTCCACAATGACAAAATTATTTTACTAAATTCTTCATTGTTTTCAAAATCAGTTGGTACAAAAGTTGTGTAAAGTTGTTGGCATTAGGAAGGGAATTCAACCATAGAAACCATTGCCTAATCAGACTAGAGTCTGGTGCAGCACTCCAGCTTCCTAGCTATGGTCAAACTATCCAACCTATGCCAGCATAGTCAACCACTAATTTGGTCCCCTAGGTAGCAAAAGTTATCTACTGCCTCTTATAAGCCACCAGGGCATTTGAGAGAATCAATTTCCCGAGTGTCTAAAGTTTTTATGGATCCTGTGTGTCTTCCACATACAAACACTACCTAGTCTGATAACCGGTGGAGGCGCAATGGCCCAGTGGTTAGGGCAGCGGACTCGCGGTCATAGGATCGCGGTTTCAATTCCCAGACCGGGCGTTGTGAGTGTTTATTGAGCGAAAACACCTAAAGCTCCACGAGGCTCCGGCAGGGGATGATGGCGAACCCTGCTGTACTCTTTCACCACAACTTTCTCTCACTCTTTCTTCCTGTTTCTGTTGTGCCTGTAATTCAAAGGGTCAGCCTTGTCACACTGTGTCGCGCTGAATATCCCCGAGAACTACGTTAAGGGTACACGTGTCTGTGGAGTGCTCAGCCACTTGCACG
>NC_068991.1:16771202-16773534 GCF_001194135.2 Octopus bimaculoides | reverse complement strand
AAAGTGATGACCCTAGATATATATGCGCAGGCAT
This sequence comes from Octopus bimaculoides, assembly GCF_001194135.2. Classification (NCBI taxonomy): domain Eukaryota; kingdom Metazoa; phylum Mollusca; class Cephalopoda; order Octopoda; family Octopodidae; genus Octopus; species Octopus bimaculoides. The sequence continues at coordinate 16,773,500 of NC_068991.1, read as the reverse complement.
GACTGCGTAGTAAGAAGATTGCTTCCCAACCACTGGTTCCAGGTTCAGTCCCTCTGCATAACACCTTGGACTAGTGTTTTATACTATAGCCACAGGCCAACCAAAGCCTTGTGTGTGAATTTGGTAGGCGGAAACTGAAAGAAGCTTGTCGTATATATATATATATATATGTATGTGTGTGTGTGTGTGTGTGTGTGTGCACATGTATCTGTGCTTGTCCTCCCTGCCACCGCTTGACAACTGATGCTGGTGTGTTTGTCTGTGTAAGTTAGTGGCATGGCAAAAGAAGCTGATAGAATAAATACTAGGCTTACAAAGAAAAAGTCCTGGGGTCGATTTCTTCGACTAAAACCCATTAAGATAGTGCTCCAGCATGGCCACAGTCTAAATGACTGAAACACGTAAAAGAATATATATACATATATTGTGATGTTGAGACCATCATGGCAGGCTCAGTTAAGGATGACTTGAATAACTACTACTACTACTACTGCTGCTACGTTAACTACTACCGTCACTACTACTGCTATCATCACAACTATGTTTGTTACCATTACTACTACTACCACCACCACCACTACTATTACCTCACCTAACACTTCCACCACCACCACCACCACTACTACTACTACTACTACTATATGTCCTGCTGCTCAGTTGAGTATTTGGATTTTCAGCAGATAAAGCAAAAAAGATACATTGGGCAGAATGAAACCCGATAAAGAAGGCGATGCTACATCATGGCCGCAGTCAAGTGACTGAATCAAGTAAAAGAATAAAAGAATACTCAAGAAAAATATTTCTGGTGGTGATGGTGATGGTGGTTGTGGCTGTGGCTGTTGTTGTTTTGGGTTTTTTCAGCTCCTATATCAGTATTCTTTGAGCAGGCCTGTGATCAGAGACATTCCAGCTTTGACAGGAATGGCATTATTGCACACCTGTTCATACTTATTCAACACATGTTTGATATTAATTGATTCTGAGGCAGCAGCAGCCATTGTCAGTCCACGGCAGCTTTTAGCAAGTCAGTTTACAGTTGACACTCTTCTGCTAACAGATCTTGTTAAATTCTTTACAACCACTGGAATTTTCTGAAAAAAACAGCAGAATATTTTCAAATTTTTAGCTTTGGTGTACATTTTCATGCTGACGACCAAAATCACATTCATTTTCTCTCCTCTTCTCTTCTCTCTCTTTCTTTCTCCCTCTCCAACTGAGGTAGCCATATATTTCCTCTACTGCAAGACACCTCTATCCTCATCAATTATCATCCGGTAATCATTACAATTTCATTCCTTTAATGATAATATCGTTCATTTTGGTAGCGTCAACAACAAAAAGCTGCTCAGAATAATGGGTGACGAAAGAAGACAGTGACAAAAACAAACATGACACAAGTAGCTAGTAGGAATATAAAGACAATGGAATGCGATAGAGAGATTTAACAGCTATTTCCAGCAAGTCAAGTACTTGCATAGAGACTCCCTTGTTGGCTAAACAAATATATTTTGTTGTTGATATGTAGCCCCAGGTCAGCATGAACAAAGATATTCCTGCTGTTTCTTCTATTATATATTTAAAAAAAGTAAAATTACTGGATGGTTACAGTTAGTGTAACTAGGATTATATCATCCAGTGTGTTCATCCCTTTTTTTTAAGAAGATTCTTTATTGGTTCAAGAATATCAGTTTTGGATGGTAACAGGAAAGCCCAGTGTAAAATCAGGTAAGGACTGGCTCCTGTTGCAGTTGGCACATAAAATACACCATTTTGAGCGTGGCCATTGCCAGTACCGCCTGACTGGCCTTCGTGCCGGTGGCACGTAAAAGCACCCATTACACTCTCGGAGTGGTTGGCGTTAGGAAGGACATCCAGCTGTAGAAACTGCCAAATCAGACTGGAGCCTGGTGTAGCCATCTGGTTTCACCAGTCCTCAGTCAAATCGTCCAACCCATGCTAGCATGGAAAGCGGACGTTAAACGATGATGATGATGTGGGTAAGAATGAAAGAAAAACAAATGTTTAAGAAATCCTCAACTAAATTGACATTTTGAATCATCATAACCACTGCCATCATTGTTGTCATCATCATCATCATTATTGTTGCTATCATCATCATTCTTTGTCATCACCAACATCATTACCATCATCATCATCACTACCACCATTGGCATCATCATCATTTCTCATATATATATATATATATTCATTTAGAGAATTAACATATATATATATATATATATATATATATATATATATATATATATATATATATATATATATATATATATATATATA
>NC_068991.1:16767128-16770448 GCF_001194135.2 Octopus bimaculoides | reverse complement strand
GGTGTATTTTATGTGCCACCTGCACAAGAGCCAGTCCAGGGGTACTGGCAACGATCTCGCTCGAAAATCCTACGAAGGCCAGTCAGGTGGTACTGGCAACGGCCACGCTCAAAATGGTGTATTTTATGTGCCACACGCACAAGAGCCAGTCCAGGGGCACTGGCAACGATCTCGCTCGAAAATCCTACGAAGGCCAGTCAGGCGGTACTGGCAACGGCCACGCTCAAAATGGTGTATTTTATGTGCCACCCACAAGAACAGTAATAAATGAATGAAGAAAGAAAATATATAGTGCATGTGTTTATTTGGCAAAAACAAAAAAAAATGACCATCCCGAAATACAACAATATATATATGTGTGTGTATGTGTATAGAGAGATATGGTGGGGAGTACTTGTCTTGACATCACGTGATGGTTGTAAATGAATGTTGCCATCATACATGTAGTATCATTCATTTCTGATTATCCTTGCAAAACATATTTGACCATGGGAAATTATCACTGGTGATGATGATGGTGATGGTAGTGGTGACTGCAGTGAAAGCAATGATGAGGAAGACAAACAAGTGACTTGATCTGAGATCATGTGTTGGAACTCATGCCATAGCATCAGAATTTGACACCTTGTGAAATGAATATGAGCTCTGCGTGTTATTAAATGGTTAGAATGCATCTTCCCTCATGTAAATTGCTACGCATGCACACACCCACACAAATAATAGCTAACAATTTTATCATCTTTTCTGATGAGTTCTTAACAGCTATTGAAGGTGTTTTAGCTTTAATACTAACCCACCTGAGACCATTTCTTGTTCTGATGTTTTTGTAAAGTGATCTAAATTTAAACTTGCCATCAAAATTTTACATTATGTTTAAACAGCATCTTGATAGGGACAGTTATTTTCCTAAATTCTTTGTTATTTAAAAAACTGTTTGAAACGAAGGCAGTATATGTCTACAGAAGCATGGTAAGAAACGTTAGCACGCTGGATGAAATGCTTAGCGATATTTCGTCTGCCGTTACGTTCTGAGTTCAAATTCCGCCGAGGTCGACTTTGCCTTTCATCCTTTCGGGGTCGATAAATTAAGTACCAGTTATGCACTGGGGGTCGATGTAATCGGCTTAAGCCCTTTGTCTGTCCTTGTTTGTCCCCTCTATGTTTAGCCCCTTGTGGGCAATATAGAAATAAGAAGCATGGTAACTTATAGATTACATTGTTAACACTGTGTGCAACATGATTTTTGTCCTTGGGTAGCAACTGTTATTTCCTATTTGCTTACCTCTAGAAAAATGGCTAATATTTCCTTCAAACTTTGTTTTTGTTACATTTATTCAAACCCCAAAGAATCCCTCTCCCCACATGGATATGATACAACCCCCAGTACACCTGCTCATGATCGGAGATGCACATATTGTCAGCTACTAAGGGACATGCTCAAGTGGTTATGGTCAAGCAACTAACAAGCAAATCTCTGGTATTGAGCAGAATATTTGCTATAATGATATTTCTGCTTCAGCAACTCAATGCTAAATCTGTCTGAAATGTAATGGAAAATACATCAGTTATAAAACACTGATGTCCAGGTCACAAATGCAAAGTTTGACGGGAATGGTAGCCATTTCTTATACACTGCCTTTGTTGCTGTTAATTTTGAAGATAATGAAGAATTTATTAAAATAACTTTGTCGTTATTAATATAGTGTTTGGAACATAAATTTATGTAAAATTTTGATTGAACGTTTCACTTTAAATCACTTTAACCCTTTAGCATGCAGATTACTCCTTCAAATGTAAAGCTTATTTATTCACATTGTTTGGAATTAATCACGTATTATCTCGAGATTAGCTTCAAGATTTTGACGATGTGATTACAGACTTTTTTAATGAAATTGTAGGGTGAGTGTGATATGGTTAGTTTAAACATGAACAGATAGAATATTTTGGCCAGATATAGCCAGTTTAAATGCTAAAAGGTTTTTACAGAATTTTTGTATCACAGGATCAGGTGTGGTCTCAGACAGGTTAGTATCAAAAGGATCAAGCACTGTTATATCAATCATATTTGGAAGCTCTAAGACTGAACTGTCTTCTTTTTAATTACGTACATTTTAGTTTATTTTACTGCAAACCTTTATAAAGTTAAAACTAAATAAATCAGTGACATTTTTCCATAAACCTTCTTTAATATTGATGTATAGTTGTCTTCAGAATAATATCAAAATTCGTTTCCATTTCCAATTTTGCAATCATCATCATCATCATCGTTTAACGTCCGCTTTCCATGCTAGCATGGGTTGGACGATTTGACTGAGGACTGGTGAAACCGGATGGCTACACCAGGCTCCAATCTGATTTGGCAGAGTTTCTACAGCTGGATGCCATTCCTAACGCCAACCCCTCCGAGAGTGTAGTGGGTGCTTTTACGTGTCACCGACATGAAGGCCAGTCAGGCGATACTGGCAACGGTCATGCTCAAAATGGTGTATTTTATGTGCCACCCGCACAAGAGCCAGTTCAGGGGCACTGGCAACGATCTCGCTCGAAAATCCCACGAAGGCCAGCCAGGCGGCATTGGCAACGGTCAAGAATTTTCATAAGACCCCTTAGTGCAGGCCCTGGGTGATATTGAACTCTGCCCAGGATGTTATTGGTGTCTACATATGCCTTTACCCAGAAGACCACCGAGACACCATCAATAAAATATTCTTTTACACTTTCATTGGTTAAATCCACTCAATACAGCATGTTTATATAGTTTTAAATTCATTATGAGTTGTAGCAAAATAGTGAATTAAAATCTATGCAAAATTGTTGAAGAGTTGTTAAGTACCATTAATGAAATGGTACTTGAAAGTAGAATAAAAGAGGGTTTTGGATTGTTGACAAATTAAACTACCAAGAATACTTCAATGACTGTAAAATTAAATGTTATTATTTTACATACACATATACAAACACACACACGTGTGTGTGTGTATATATACCGTAAATCCTCGAGTATAGTCCGCCCTTGAGTATAATACGCAGGGGATTTTTAGGGGGCTGTACCTCTGAAAAACCTAAACCTTGTGTATAATACGCACCCCTTCTCTAACTTGAGTCAAGGAGGTCTATATAACGTCCTTAGTTTGTAAACGTATATACGGTAAAGTCCTTTATTATTATTGTATATATAGCATAATGCAAACGTGTAGCTTTTTTGTGCACTTTGCAGAAAATAAAGAAATAACAGTAATAACGTCAGTGAAAAATAAATATTAATTAAATTGCCTTTCACATATTTATCACTTAGAAAATTAGAAAATATTTTTCAATTT
>NC_068991.1:16748937-16766348 GCF_001194135.2 Octopus bimaculoides | reverse complement strand
ACTGTTTTTAACATTTTCATTTTAATATCAGAGAATGTGTGATAATCAGTATGTAACAATACAAAGTTCATACAAAGCTTTATACTTTAAATATATTTTATCATCAAAGAATGTATATATGCATTTTAATACTCAAACTGTTTTTTAACATTTTTTATTATTCTCAAAAACTTTTGATAATCTTTTTCTAAAAAAGTGAAACCGGTTAAGTAAATAAATATCTTTAAAATAAGTGCATTTTCAAACCTTCTTTCATATATATTTCCACTCGTACGGTATTCCACAACTTTACTTTATTATATATATATATATATTATGTATATACTGTATATATAATTTCAAACCAAGTGAAATCATAGTCGTGGCCAATGCCAGTGTCATGTAACTGGCACCCATACCGGTGGCCTGTAAAAACCACCTATCAAGTGTTGGTCCTCACAGGGGCCTTGTGGCCAATGCTGGTGTTGTGTAAGTACCACTTGTGCTGGTGGCATGTAAAAAGCACCTTTCAAGCGTTGGGCTTCATGGAGGCAATGTAGCTGATATCAGTGTCAGGTAACTAAAACAGCTGTGCCGGTGTTGCGAAACTAGCACCTGCGTCAGTGACACGTAAGAAGCAGTTTCAAGCGTTGGACCTCGCGGAGACAATAACAAATGACCAAGACCTTCAGCAACGTGCTGTGCTTGAGAAGCAGACCCATCGAGCCAAGTGAAATTGTAGATGCGGAAGATACTGATGCCATGCAGCTGGCACCCGTGCTGATGGCACAAAAAAAAAAGCACCTGTTACACTCTTGGAGTGGTTGGTGTTAGGAAGGGCATCCAGCCATAGAAGACTATGCCAAATCAGACTGGAGTCTTGTGCAGCACCTAAGCTTGCCAGTCCTGGTCAAACTGTCTAACCCATGCCAGTATGGATAACAGACGTTAAATGTTGATGATATATATATATATATATATATATATATATATATATATATATATATATATATATATATATATATATATATATATATATGTATGTGTGTGTGTATGTATATACATAAATATATTTACATATGTATAGTCCTTTACTTGTTTCAATCAAATACACACACACTTGTGTATGTGTATGTGTATATATATATACATTTACGTGTGTATACTCTTTTACTTGTTTCACTCATTTGACTGTGGCCATGTTGGGGTACTGCCTTAAAGGGTTTTTTAGTTGAAGAAATTGACCTCAGGACTTATTCTTTGTAAGCCTAGTACTTATTCTGTCTGGCTCATTTACTAAACACACCAAAATCAGTTGTCAAGCGATGGTGGTGGGGAACAAACACAGACACAAAGACATAAATATATAAACTAAAATCCACTTGTAAGGCTTTCATTGGCCTGAAGCTATAATAGAAGACACTTGCCCAAGGTGCCATGCAGTGGGACTGAACCCGGAACCACATGGTTGAGGAGCAAGCTTGTGTGTGTGGGTATATATATATATATATATATATATATATATTTTATATCGTTTTTGGATTTGGTTTGAAAGATTCTTTATGTGAGTTCGTGTGTTGAAGCATATTTTGTTGTGTCTGGGGAGAGTCGTTCTCTTATTATTTAACACACTCACCGGTAAAATTTCCACTCATTTACTTATTGATTTTTCCTAAAATTTTCGTTGAGTCTTGCAACCTTTTCAGCGGTCGTTGACTCTGTCTGTTATCTGAGCTGCATTCTTTTTTTTTGTTTGTGCGCATGTGTGTGGATCAGTGTGTGTGCACATACACATGTATGTATGTATGTATGCATATATATATGTATGTATGCATATATGTATGTATGTGTCTGCATATGTATGTATGTACGTATTCTACATATTCATGTGTTTGTATGTTCGTGTTTGTGTTTCTTAATGTGTATGTGTGTACCTCTGTCTCCTTGTGTATGCATGTCTGAGTGTGTCTGTGTATGGGTTTTTGCGACTATGTACTGTGTCTCTATGTTTGGATGTGTGTCTCCATATGTGTCCTTGTGTGAAGTGAAGTGTGTGTGTGTATGGTCACGTGTTTCAGTCTTCATTTGCATATGCATGTGTATATGTGTGCTTGTCTGTTCATATTACCTATGTACCTATCTGTCTGTATGTCGATGTGTTTACATTCACATCCATTTACCTACATACATGTGCACATATACATACACACACACATCTACATAACAGCCCACTAACTATTCTACCTGTATATAAATATAAACTGTGGGTAGGGGGTATGACTACCTACTACGTATATTTCCTATTTAGTACTGGGGATGTTTCATTTATGAGGACGTACTACTTGTATTTGTCTGGGTGTTGGGTCCTTTGGATGTTTGGTTAAAATGTGGATGTCAAGTTGACCCAGGTTGCTTCCCTGTTGGTAGAGTATGGGGGACTGTTTTTTGTTGGCATATTGTCTCAAATGTCCATTTAGTCTTTCCGCAACGCTCCTAGATGTCTCTCCTATGTATGTCATGTTCATTTCTTTACAAGCACTTTCTATGCACCTTATGCTATAGACTATGTTTCTAGTTCTACAGTTAATGCCAGGGTTTATCCTATATATATGTGTGTGTATTTGTCTGTCTGTGTTTGTCACCCCACCATCGCTTGACAACCGATGTCGGTGTGTTTATGACCCCGTAACTTAGTGGTTCGGCAAAAGAGACCGAGAGCATAAGTACAAGGCTTACAAAGAATAAGTCCTGGGGTCAATTTGTTCGACTAAAGGCGGTACTCCAGTATGGCCACAGTCAAATGACTGAAACAAGTAAAACAGTAAAAAAAAAAAAAGAGTAAAAGACCCATACAAATACACACATGGATACAGCATGGCTGTGTGGATATAGTGTTTGCTTTGGTTACCACATGGTCCTGAGTTCTATCTCACTGCATGACATTTGCAAACAGAACAGAATACTTAGAAACTCTATAGAAACCCGGTGTATGTGTGTGAGTGCATGTGTATGTGTGTGAGTGCTTGCAACTGTCCGGATATGAAAAGAATTGAGAAGAACAAAAATGGTGATGTTTGTTGACATTTCCTGCTGACAAATCATTCTTCTGTATCTCTGCTCTTTCAAAGATGAATAGAATTTAAAAAAAACAATTGCTTTAAAAGCAATTAAAGCTTAGTGATAAGGAAATAAACCTCCTCTTTTTTTCCTCCTCCTCTTCCTCCTCATCATCATCATCATCTTCATCGTTATCATTATTTTAACATCCACTTCTCTATACTTGCACAAATCAGACAGAATTTATTGAGGTAAATTTTCTACAGCTGGATGCTCTTCCTGTTGTCAACTCTTATTTGTTTTCAAGTAAAGTAATATTTCCCTATCGGCAGACATGTTTTTACGGAATATTGGAAATGAAAGACACCATTTGTATGATGATGATGCTCATTTTTACAAGTACCACAGAATATCAAAAGAAAGAGACACTAACATTCATGCAAACACACACACACAAAACGTATGATGGGCTGCTTTCAGCTTTTTTCCCTCCAAATCTACTCACTAGGCTTTGATCAGCATGGGACTATTGTAGAAGACACTTGCTCAAGGTGCCATGCAGTGGGAATGAACTAAAAACTATTTGGTTGGGAAAAAACATCTCGATCACACATCCACATCTATAAAAACAATGCCTCAATATGTATTCATTCGACCCATGCTAGCATGGAAAAACAGATGGTAAATGAACGGGTGTATATGTGTGTGCGTGCTGAATTGTCAATTGTCTTATGTGGATATGTAGGCTAACCTAAGCCAGTATACAATCCTATTCAGAGGATGATTCATCTACTTGTCATAAGACTAAGGCTAAGCCATGGTCTTTAAAATCCCCATCCCTGCCCAGGTGGGCCCCAGGATGCATTCGTATTCAATGTTACATTCTGTTAATTTGCTCCCTTGACTGATGAATGACCACCAGAGCAAACAATTATGTTTTCAATGAGGCAGTATCCATGTGAATGTTTGACTTACTAAGAGTAACAGTCAAACAGCCATCAAACTTCACCTCAATGTATTAGAAACTACATTGCATAACATAGTCCAATATATGTTATGCTTGATAAAATGAAGAGATGGTCACTGCTGGAGCACGTTTGATTATATTTTGGTCTGCCAGATCTGGGCTGAACTTGGTCAAACAACAAGAGGTAGTGACTTCTACCTCTACTACTACTGCTAGCTGCTGAAGGGACTTGGATGTGATCACTTGGACTTGCTAGAAATATCAGTCAAATTTATCCTTCCGATCATATCTTTCTATCTTAAAAAAATAGATGGGATAGTCACATGCGGAACATCTTTGATCATAGATAGGTCTGCTGAGTCAGGACAGACGTGGAGTCAAGCAACAATGATGACTACGACTACTATTGCTTTTATCATGTATCAAGAATGGAAGCTCTACATGGTTACTCAGTGCTAGGAATAACAGTCAAACCTCCCTCAAAATACATGTTATCTGTATTTTAAATGTAGATGGCTTCATTGAATGCTGTTTGTTTCGATACTCTGTGTCTTGAAGTAAATGAATGCATGTTTGTCATGACTGGAATGTCTTTATTCATTAGTCTGCTGGATTGAACCTGAATGACCTGGAATTAGATAACAACAACCCATGACAATAACAACAACCGCTTCACTATCAGAAAAAGCCGTATTTTTTTTTCTTCCTCCCCCATTTCCACTATATTACCAAACTCTGTGTGTGCGCACAAATGTGATATATCAACCAAAATTCTAACACTTCACTTTTCATTATGTAACATTTTTTAAAGGTCACTTTCCCTAGTCAGAAAAAGCATCAAAATTTCAAAAACAATACAGTCCCCCCACCACATGCACTTCCTCCTAGGTGAACGATAGGATTTCTCTCTTTTCCATAACTTTCATTCTTTCCCTTAATTCTCCTTTTTCTTTTTTTTCTTTCTTTCTTTTTTTCTGTCCTTTCCTCTTGGATGGTTCAACTTTGACCTCATTTTCCACCTGTCCGCTCTTATTTATATGGCACAAGGAGTGAAGGCTCATGGCTTAGTGGTTAAGTATTCGGCTCACAATCATAAAGTCATGAGTTCGATTCCCAGCAGTGCATTGTATCCTTGAGCAAGGCACTTTATTTCATGTCCCTCCAGGTCACTCAGCTGGCAAAAATGAGTAATACCTGTATTTCAAGGGGCCAGCCATATCACATTCTGTGTCATGCTGAATCTTCCTGAGAACTATGCTAAGGATATGCGTGTCTGTGGAGTGCTCAGCCACTTACACATGCATTTCCGAAGCAGACTATTCCATTGATCAGATCAACTGGAATTCTCGTCATCATAACCAATGGAGTGCCAGTTTAATATGGCACAAGGAAGGAGACTGCACCAAAGCTCAACAAACTTTTTATGACATGATAATATTATTATTATTATTATTATTATTATTATTATTATCATTATCTTATGATATTTACTTTATATTATATTATACTTATTTATTGTACTTTTACTTATTAATTTTTCTATATGTGACAGTGGATTTTCATCGATGAGTTCATGAACCTTGGTTCTTTTCCCTAAAACTATATATATAAATATGTATGATATTTAACATATGAACTATGGTGAAAAAAATATGACGAAGATTATGGTAAATAATATTTTTTGTGCAGGGTGTCCTTGAGATGTAATTTAATTTAAGGATTACGCAAGCATAACAGGTTGAAAAACACTGGTCTTTATGCTCCTTGGAGGTCCATATAAGATTTTATTGTTAAAATTTATGTGCAATAAATTGGTTACAATTCTACAAAACATGAAATATTTTAACAATTTTTTTATACATTTCCTAATAACATTTAATCATAAAAATATATAATATGATTTTTAAAACATCAAACGGCTAGGAGGATCCATTCGAATAAAATAGGAATCAAAGGTGTCCATAGGTCGAGAAACACTGCAGTAGAAGATACTTACCCACTATGAGATAGAATTCAAGATCACATGCTGAGACCCCCTTCAGTCATGACTGACCATGGGATTGCTCCTAGAAAGTTACCCTCCCAGGCACAAGTCCAGGCAAGGTTGTCTATGGAAGACCAGCAGTCGCCCATGCATACCGGCCTCCCCTCTCCATGCCACCAGTGTTATCCAAGGGAAAGGCAAAGGCCGATACAGCTTGGCACCAGTGACGTCGCAACTCATTTCTACAGCTGAGTGAACTGGAGCAACGGGAAATAAAGTGTCTTGCTCAAGAATACAACACGCAGCCTGGTCCAGGATTCAAACTCATAACCTCTTGATCGTAAGCTCGACGCTCTAACCACTGAGCCATGCGCCTTCACACACACACATATATATATTTTTTATAAATATACACACAAACACATAAACCCAATTGTCCAAGATGCTTCTGTATGGAATCTTGAGTGGAGGAACATAAAATAAAGTGTCTTGCTCAAGAACACAACATAGCCCGGTCCATTATTTGAACTCACTGCTTCATGGTTGTGAGCCAGATGCTCTATCACTGAGCCATGTGCCTTCTCTTGTATATAAGCATGTATGTGTGTGTGTGTGTAAAATGACAAAAAAACCCTTCAATTGCACCTAGAAAAAGGCAAAGGGGCCGATACAGCTTGGCACCTGTGACGTCGCAACTCATTTCTACAGCCGAGCGAACTGGAGTAACGTGAAATAAAGTGTCTTGCTCAAGAACACAACACACAGTCCGGTCTGGGATTCAAACTCATAACCTCACAATTATAAGCTCGACACTTTAACCACTGAGCCATGCGCCTTCACAAGATCACATAATTACTAAGTAAACCCACTATCCCCACAGCCATACCTGCACTCCCTATTTAATAAAATTGGTGTTTCATTGGTATCTCCTTAGATCCCAGGGACTTTTAAGGGCTGATTCTTAGTTCTAGTTTTTTGGTGTGAAGCATACAAGAGCTAAATTTTCCAGCTTGTTGATCCACTAATTAACATCTCTAGAACAACTGGTACTTATTCCTCAACAACTTGGTTGAACTGGGACATGTAGAATTCACTAAATATACCTCAAGGAAATGCCAGCACTGGGTTTGAACTGAAGGCATTTAAACTAGTAGTCCGATACTTTATCCACTTGGCCATTGCATCTCTACAAGAGCAACGAGTCAACTACCAGACTGGCTTGCCATAGAAAAACTACTTGAAACTCTAGTTTCTGATCTGAAATGGTGTCTGGAAATTCTAATGACTCACGGGGTGCTGTTTGCTCTCTCTTTCTCTCTCTCTCTCTCTCTCTCTCTCTCTCTTTTTGAGTAAAATGTCACATTTCTCCCCCACCCCACCCCTCTCTCTCTTTCTCTCTCTCTCTCTCTCTCTTTTGTCACCAAATTTTAACTTGTTATTGAGCTGGTTAAAATGTCAACTTGATAACTTTGTCAGCACCATGACATTAAATACTTGGTTGCTGTGAGCAGTTGTTTATCATCATCATCATCATCATCATCGACTTTATTATTATTATTATTATTATTATTATTATTATTATTATTATTATTATTACAGTGTTAACCTGGCAGAATCGTTACCATTGCAGACAAAATGCTTCACAGCATTTCTTCCAACTCTGTGTACTGAGTTCAAATTCCACTGAGGTCAACTTTGCCTTTCATCCTTTTGGGGTTGATGAAATAAGCACCAATTGAACACTGGGATCGATGTAATCGACTATCCCCCTCCTCAAAATTTCAGGCCTTGTGCCTATAGCAGAAAGGATTATTATTATTATTATTATTATTATTATTGTTATTATTATTATTAAGGTAGCGAGCTGGCAGAATCATTAGCACACTGGAAAAAATGCTTAGTGGTATTTCACCTATTGCTATATTCTGAGTTCAAATTCTGCCAAGATTGACTTTGTCTTTCATCCTTTTGGGATAAAAGGCAAAATTGCTGTGCTTGTGGCAAAATTTGAAAACATAATTATTGTTATTATTGAGTGAGAGAGCAGTGCATGCCATCAGAGTGACATTAGGGTATAATATACAAAGCCCAGTATACCCATCATGACTACCCATCTGATAAGGGTACACCAGGCATATGCATCACAACCATATGTGCACGACATAGTGATCTCATATCAAGATAAATAGTGCATGACCTTACAGGTGGAGGCCCAGTTAGAATTTTCTTCAAGCTCAAAAGATCCCTGATTAAGGGTTATTTAAGGATGATAAACAAAACACCCATGTTTCCAGAGGTGAATTATTCAAACTCCAAAGAATTCCTCTCAACACACGGCTATGACTCCCCCGCTACTTCTGCGCATGATCAGAGATGCACATATCGTCAGCCACTAAGGGACATGCTCAAGTGGTTGATGTAATTGACTTAACCCTGCCCCTGAACTTGCTGGCCTTGTGCCAAAATTTGAAACCAATATTATGTATCCGTAGCACCCTGTATTAATGTCAACACATTGTGCGTGCACACATGCACACACGTCTTGTTATTCATGTACACATACATACTCACACACAGTGCAAACCCTATCAAATGAGAAAGCGCCATAGGAAAGGAAAAGTTTGTTGTGAAAGTTTGGTAAAAGGAAGGGTATCTGACTATAAAAAATACTACCTCAATGAATTCAGTCAGACCCATGCCAACATGGAAAAGTGGATATTAAAACGATGATGATGATACACATATAAACACACACACACACACATGGCGGCGAGCTGGCAGAAATGTTAGCACACCGGGCGAAATGCTTAGTGGTATTTCGTCTGCCGCTATGTTCTGATTTCAAATTCTGCCGAGGTCGACTTTGCCTTTCATCCTTTCGGGGTCGATTAAATAAGTACCAGTTACGCACTGATGGTCGATATAATCGACTTAATCCATTTGTCTGTCCTTGTTTGTCCCCTCTGTGTGTAGCCCCTTGTGGGTAGTAAAGAAATAACACACACATACAGTCTTCACTTCTAGTGTGGTGTAGTGAGAAAAATACAGCAAGATGCACTATACCAGATTAGAATGTTTTTGTATGATTTTAGAGGAGCTTGGGTACTATTTCTAGCTTGACACTTGGGTACCTTTATATACATTCCAACTGAAGTTCTGTTTTCAAGGTCACTTGCTTTCAGCCCCACCTGTTTTACAAGCTGTGAAAAAGGTCATTGTTGCCGGTTTTGCTCTTCTGTACAAAAGATAAGAGGAAAAAAAATATTTTTAATAGTATCCAGTTAGTTTGCTGAGTTTGGTGATGATCATGTTTGGTTATCAGTTCAATGAAGGTACTGGGATTTTCATTACTATCATCATATCATCATCATCATCATCATAATCATTGCATCACTTTATTGATTTCAAATTTTGACATAGGTCCAGCAAGTTTGGTGGAGAAGTAAGTCAGTCAGTTAGATTTTAGCAAAAATAAATGTTAACTAGATATACAGTTCTGTAGATAGGTATTCGTTGATGCCATACAGTAAGAATCAGAAGACAATAAATTGTATTCATGTTCAAAATGCAATGATTTTATTACAGGTTTCCAAAAACGCTGAACAAATGTGTGTGGCAGCAAAACTTACAATGTGTGCAAAACATCATAATGTGGACATACAGTCTGGCAGGAATAACATGTATAAGACATGAATAATTTCAGTTTCACTTACTACAATTTACAGGGTCTCTAGATTGGATTTGATATCAATTTCATGATACAAAGTAGGACAAATGTTATAATGTAGATACAAATTTTGCTGGAGAAGCCCATTTCAGCAAAGCAGATAAAATGATATAATAAGCCTCAAAGCTGCTTAAAAGAAATGAATGACAAGTGAAGAACTGGGCACAAGGATTCAGAGTTACTAAAGGAAATTTAGCCCAGGAGTCATAATGACTAGGAAAGCAAAACAGTAACTTCCCATGTTCTAGATCAGGGGTTTTCAAACTGTGGTCCGCGGACCACAGGGGGTCCATAGACAGCAAATACTTTTTATGGGCAATTTGATTTTATGTATGTTTTTTAATCGAAATCTTTTAATTGACAATAAACCTATTTGTTAAATACTGTTAAATAAATAAATGTAAAAATATATGTTATTTTAAGCAAATATTTATGTATAAATTTCATAAGCGTTTATAAGGGGGCTCCTAAGGTAAAGCCTGAAATATAAAGGGGTCCGCAAGTCAAAAAGTTTGAAAACCCCTGTTCTAGATGAAGCTGACAGAGTGAGGAGCTTGAAAGTACATTGTTAACAGTTCAACGTCTTCACAGCAACTAAAACTTTTAGTTTTTAGATGCCCTTTAGACTCGGGCAGAAATTATTGTTTGAATTTGTGCAAAGCCAACCTTAACTGGTCAGCATCTGTCCTAAACAACTAATTTGTGCTCCAATAAAAAAAAAAAAAAAGATTTATCATGTCTTACTACAAGATCAACCCCAGTGCTCAGCTGGTACTTATTTTATCGACCCTGAAAGGATGAAAAACAAAGTCAGCCTCAGCAGAATTTGAACTCAGAACGTGAAGATGGACGAAATGCCGTAAAGCATTTTGCCCAGCATGCTAACAATTCTGCCAAGCTCACCACCTTAACATCACCCTAACTATTGCATCAATTTTATCATTGCACCATCACCATCCTCAATGCATCACTGTGATCATTATATTTTCATCAACATCACCACCATCATCATCACTGTTGGTTTCATCATTGCATCATCATCACCACCACGACCACCATCGCTTCCAATTAGCATCATCATCATTAACTTTGATGTCGTTATCATCATAGAAATCCATCACACATGTCATTTCCATAAGCACCACCACCACCACCACCATAACCTTTATCGTCGTCATCATTACCGTCACCCGTTATTACCACCACCAAAGCATCCACCACCACCAACATCAACATCATCATCATCATCATCATCATCAATTCACATTTCAGCCAATGACTGTATAATGGCCCAAGAAGCTACGTCCAGTTTTAACAGTCACCATAGCAACCGACCAACGTTCCAGAGGTGTGATGTAACTGGCTTAACTCGATGACCTGTGTTGGCTGTTCGTGGTTAACTCTCTCCCTTCTTTCCCATCCGTCCTTCTCGCCCGTCCTTCCTCCAGACTCTCCAATATCCACTTAGTAGAGATATGGTTGCTAATGTCGAAATAAAGGTCAACTGATTAAGATATTGGACAGAGCAAGCCAAAAATCAATACAGGTCTGAGATGACATTTTTTTTTTATATATATATTATTCCTACTTGGCAAAGATTTGTCTCCTCATAATGTGACAAACGTAACACATTAAGGAAAGCAGGCTCTTGAAAAATCAAAATTATAGATTGGTAAAGTAGGCATTCACTTTGATAAATCGACCTTTCGCACATTGATGATGTAATAATAAATGTGACCAATCTGTTTTTTGTCTGTGTTTATTGTAATCCAGCAAGAAACAAACAAAGGAAAAATGAATTGAAGGGAAAAGAACATCAAATTCACTTGGATCATCATTATCATCATCATTGTTTATTTTACGTCTACTTTCTATGTTTGCATGGGTTAGAGGGATTGTTACGCACTGAATCAATTCTTGTTTGGAGTGACTGTCCTCCTTGACAGGTCAGTCTTTGCAGGCAAGAGGTGTCAGCTGCTTCAAGTGACTATCAGGTTTAACAATTGATTTTGAGGAAACAAAATCATAATAAAAAAGGTACAAGCATGGCTGTGAAGGTGCAGACGTGACTGTAGATGTAGACATGGCTGTGCAGGCACAGGCATGACTGTAGGTGCAGGTATGGCTGTGTGGTAAGCTTGCTTCCCAATCACGTGGTTCCAGATTCAGTCCCACTACTATAATCTCAGACCAGCCAAGGCCTTGTGAGTGGATTTGGTGGAAGGAAACTAAAAGAAGCCCGTCGTATATATATATATTTATGTGTATATCTGTGTTTGCCCCAACACCACCACCACCATTGCTTGATAACTAATGTTGGTGTGTTTACATCCCTGTAACTTAGGAGTTCAGCAAAAGAGACCGATAGAATAAGAACTAGGCTTCCAAAGAATAAGTCCTGGGGTTGATTTCTTCAATTAAAAACCCATTAAGGTGGTGCTCTAGCATGGCCACAGTCAAATGACTGAAACAAGTAAAAGAATAAAAGAATAATGGAAAATTTTTGTAGATTAAGGGAATTTAGTTGGTGGAATAAGTTGTGCGTCAGACAATATCTTGTAAGTAACCATGTAGTTCCTCTACAGCAAGAAACTTTTTCTGTACTAGCCCATTTGCTCACAGCTTAGCACCCTCATCTCTCTACTGTAGTTTCATTAATTTGAAGAGAATCTTAGTCTTGCAGGCTGCCTAGTGACTCACAAGTGCTGGTGTCATGGAAAAAAGCAGTCAGTACATTTACATTCTGTAAAGTGGTGGGCATTAAGAAGGGCATCCAGCTGTAGAAACCATGCCAAAACAGACATTGGGGCACAATGTACTCATAGGATCCATTGGATCCTATCAAACTGTCTGACCCATATCCACTTGGAACATGGATGTTAAACAATGATGATGTGATTTTCTTATATCCTTTTGCATTCTGAGTTCAAATCCTTTCTTAACAAACTTTTCCTACTGATCCTATTGTGGAGGCACATGGCTCAGTGGTTAGAGTATTGGACTCATGGTTGTAAGATTGTGGTTTTGATTCCTGGACAAGGCAACACGTTGTGTTCTTGAGCAAAACACTTCATTTCAAAAGTGAGTAATTCTGTAAAGGACTGGCCTCACATCCAGGTGTGGAATATATATGCCAGGAAAACAGAAAACCGGCCCCTATGAATCAGCGTGATTGAGAATGTAACTATATCATGTTTTAATTAATTCAAATTAATGTTCCTCATCTTGAAAAATGTAAAATTGTTGGTGGTTGCCATCTGAGATAATTTTACTAACAAATCAAACTGGTAAGATGTATTAAGAATATGAATTTTAGTGTTTATTCATATTGTTATTGTTTTTACACCTGTTAATTAAATTTACCTGCCCATAAAAGTCAAATTTAATCAGAAAGATCAGCTAAAATTATGTAACTATAAACCACTGGCATATAAGCACCCATTTACAAAATTTCAAATCTGTATATAGAAAATTAACAAAGTTACAAGCAAATATTGTGGACACCCCACTTGAACCTGAATAAATCAAAATTTATGTAAACAGATAAGCATTACATTTGACAGATTAATCTGAACACTAAAGGGTTAAGCTAAATAAACAGAGAATCTCTCAAAATTTTGGTACCACCACTAGCAAGTGCAGTGTAGATAATGCATGTAAACACACAGTGCACACAATGCCACTTGTGGTCACGCATTGAAGTAGGTTGTTGTGAGGTACTGTCCTTCAGTTGCCAAAAAAAAAAAAAAATCAGCTGTGTATCTGTATCTGTTATCCAAGCTCACTTACATGTACGAGGGGGTGCTGAAAAGTTCCTGGCTTTAAGGTTATTGTGAAAGACCTTTTGGGAGGCCCAACATTACAAGTTCTTTTACAAAACTTAGAAAAACTGAAGGACCACTGCAATAAATGTGTGAATCTGAGAGGGGGATGTGTTGAATAAAATCACAACTGATCCCCCTGTATTTTCTTTTACCAATAACCAGGAACTTTTCAGCTCCCCCTTGTAACAAAGAGCTAAAATAATGTTATGTTTGTCTCTAATATTGATAATGTATTAAACATTTGGTATAACAGTCAAACGTCTACCATGGAATTACTGCCACCAGCCTTCAGTATGAAAGACTAATAGGTAATACTTCCATTGTCATAAACCCGTAATCTGAATATGAATATAAAATGCCATACTTCTCTTCCCAAAATACTGTGTTATTATAAACTATCATTGTACATGTTTCTATAGGAAAAAAAAAATATTTAGATGGAAATATAATGAAAATGCTTACATTCTATATTATGTCTTTTATATCCTTCCATACTGATAGTTGAAGACGACAGGTTCATGGAACCCGTGTGTATTGCTATGTCCACATCGGAAATTGTATCAATCAATGTCTGATTAAATACAATAAAATTTTACTCGTAATTGTAGATAGCAAATAACCGGATAATAAAACTGACATTGAGAGTAATAAAAATTAGTTTTTGTGTTTCTATCTAGACTGGAATTTGTACTTTAAATAGATGCTATATCATGAGATGCCAACAAGATTTATGTTCCATGAAATTACACGCAAAATAAAATATTATTTATTTTGTTTATTTTTTTATTTTTATTTTTTTTAACTTTTTCACTTCTCAAAAATTTAAAATACTGTTATTTTATCAAGATTCTGGTTCAAAAAAAATTTTTAAACTTATTTATTAACTTTTCAAAAATTTTCAGATATAGCCCTGATATATTGGGTCATCCCATAAATAATGCAATTTTTTCAATTGCATGAAAAGTCAGAGGGAGACAGGATAAACTACCTGCATCAAAGCAGGTAGTAATTTTGTCTTGTACTTATTCTTAGTGCAAGAGTGCAGTTCAATATTAATAGTTATTTTTTCAAAGCTATTATAGAAGTGACAAAGGAGCATATTCAGCATATTTTGCTTTATGAGTTCAATAAAGGCAACAATGCAACAGAAAGTGCTGATGTTATCCAAGGGAAAGGCAAAGGCCGATACAGCTTGGCACCAGTGATGTCACAATTCATTTCTACAGCTGAGTGAACTGGAGCAACGTGAAATAAAGTGTCTTGCTCAAGAACACAACACAGCCCAGTCTAGAAATTGAACTCACAACCTTGTGATTGTGAGCCTGATGCTCTAACCACTGAGCTATGCATCTTCACTATACACACACACACACAATGTTTTCACAAACAATCTCCCCTTTTACAATTGCAATAGTTAATCTTAAATCTATACACACACACTCATTCAGAAAAGCAGAAATTTCACAGATGTTCTTTCACCAAATAGAGAAAATTATCATAATCTTTATAATTAAAGGATTTAGATGTGATAGAGTATCCATATCACCAGGAGAAAAAGTTAAAATATCAGCATTCTGCATCATATCTTTTATATTTTTCCTTATTGTGTAATTTCTGCTTTTTTTCACTTCTTTATTATTGTAAATATGTTCCTCTTGACTATCAATTATTTTATACACATGCAAATTTATTCCATTAATATTTATTGATTTGTAATAATATATTGAAGTGTAATACATTAGTAATTGATCTCTTAAATACTGTGTATATATTTTATGATGCTTATACATCAATTTAGTATGTGAATATATATATATGTATATTCGTGCAGCTTTTCCCCCTTTTACATGATTGATTTTTTTATTGTTTTTTTGTGGTGGAGTTTCTTAGTTTTTCTTTCATTTCATTTCTTTTCTCCAGATCTGAAAGATTTTCCATCTTCACTCAGTGTTATGTTTGAAGGAAAGGAATTCTATTTGTGTCTATCCCGGTTGCCTCCTGTAAGTTTGGCCAAAGACAAGAGTGATGTCATTGTAACTAAACCAAGCATCCCTTTCACAGAACTCTTCCAACCTCTTTTGATAGACCCTTCACCGACTGACAAGAACCAATGTGAAACCAAATAAAAGAGAATATTGTTGTTTTTGTTAACATTTTTTGTATCTTAGGTTTATTTTCCTCACCATACATACATTAAACTCTTTCCCCATACTGTCATAGATGAAATAATGCCGCCCCTGGACTGGCTCTTGTGCGGGTGGCACATAAAATACACCAGTTTGAGCGTGGTCGTTGCCAGTACCGCCTGACTGGCCTTCGTAGGATTTTCGAGCGAGATCGTTGCCAGTGCCCCTGGACTGGCTCTTGTGTGGGTGGCACATAAAATGCACCATTTTGAGTGTGGCTGTTGCCAGTACCGCCTGACTGGCCTTTGTAGGATTTTCGAGCGAGATCGTTGCCAGTGCCCCTGGACTGGCTCTTGTGCGAGTAGCACATAAAATGCACCATTTTGAGCGTGGCCATTGCCAGTACCACCTGACTGGCCTTCGTGCAGGTGACCTGTAAAAGCACCTACTACACTCTCTGAGTGGTTGGTGTTAGGAAGGGCATCCAGCTGTAGAAACTCTGCTAAATCAGATTGGAGCCTGGTGTTGCCATCCGGTTTCACCAGTCCTCAGTCAAATCGTCCAACTCATGCTAGCATGGAAAGCGGACATTAAACGATGATGATGATGATGATGATGAATAAGCAATATTTAAAGGGCCTTATAGAGAAAACAGAGGAGTTCATCTGCAGAATGAGATGGCTTCTGTATTTCTTCAATAGAAGAGAACAAGAGCATCTAAACAAATATGGCTTTAAGTCTAGAAAGAACCCACCACCCATCAATGAAATAGAACCTTTTGAAAGGGACCTGTTTGAACTAGTAAGGGAAATTAAATTTCAAAATGTCAGCAACCCAATCAAAAAAAACTATGAAAGACAAACTCGGACAAAATTTTTGTCAAATCAGATAAAACAAAAAATTTATATGCAGTTGACAAAAACATTAACAATAGGTTCCTATCAAATAGCATCACAAACACATATAAAAAAGTAAATAATAATTCATATAGAGAGGTGAATATTGAAGCAAGAAGAATCCAACCTTAAGTTGAATACCTACCCCCACGCAAGCCCTTTATCACCCTTAAAGACCATAAAGACAATTTTAACAGAAATAAGTTTAATTAGCAAAAATATCCTTAACTTGATTCTAGATAAATTAGTAGGTCGTTAAATTTACACGTTTGGAGTAGTAGTGGGTCAGTTATAGACTGTTTTAAAGATATTAGAGACATGAACAATTGCAAATTTACACAGTTTGACATAGTAGATTTTTACCCATCTATATCGAGACCCATAGAGCACTAAATTTTGTCAAAAAGTATGTAACTATTGGCAACACCAATGTTGAAATCATTTTACATACCAGGAAGACTCTACTCTCTTTTGACGAATCAACCTGGGTCAAAAAGAATGCATACATATATATATATATATATATATATATGTCTGTTAAAGTCTGTCATACCGGCCATGACGAAGGGAAATAGCCCTGAAACTCGAGTCGCCTTTATATATTTATATTTATATATTTGATCCTTTATATTGAACACTCAATATTTCATCTACATTCAATACTTTCTTTCATGGTGCCATCCATTTTTATTTTATTTTATTTTATATTATATATTGTATATTATATTGTATATTCCATATTCTATACCCCACATTGGTTCTGCAGGAATATAAATAAAACATAAAAAACAGACAGTGTTGGAACTCTTTTAAACAAAATAATATATATATATATATATATATATATATAT
>NC_068991.1:16740497-16748772 GCF_001194135.2 Octopus bimaculoides | reverse complement strand
GGGACAAACAAGGACAGACAAAGGAATTAAGTCGATTATATCAACCCCAGTGCATAACTGGTACTTATTTAATCGACCCCAAAAGGATGAAAGGCAAAGTCAACATTGGCAGAATTCGAACTCAGAACGTAGCGGCAGACAAAATACCGCTAAGCATTTCGCACATCGCGTTAATGTTTCCACCAGCTCGTCTTCTTTTAGTTTCTGTCCCCCAAATCTGCTCACAAGGCTTTGGTCGGCCCAGACCTATTACAGAAAAAACACTTGTCGAAAATGCCACACAGTGGAACTGAACCTGAAACCAGGTGGTTGGGAAGCAAACGTCTTACTACACAGCCACACTTGTGCAAGGAAGTGTGATGGTTGTTGTGAATCGAATTGATTCCACTAATGACTACTGCTACTTATAATTTTGGGGCCCAGAATGGAAGGATAGAAAACTTATTTGCATGTGAGCTGAAGTAAAATTGAGTACAGCAATATATTTTCCAATGGAATCTTATGATGTATAATGCCTAATTATCATTGGTTTTAGAATAAATATTCTTATTACTGTAGTACAGGGATGTATTTTTGTCTAAACAGTAATTTATGACTTTCGTCGTATGATTGCTATCTCAATTAAGAATAGCTTAATTGAGGTTATTGCTAAGGAGTGGGTGTGAAATCATTTAACTTTAGAATAGCACTGGAACAGCTTAGGAGTTTGCTTTGCAGCCATGTGGTTCTTTGAATTCCACTGCTGGTATCTTGGACATTCCATAGCTTCCGGTTAACTACTTCAATTTAGTTGATAGTAACTGCGCAGAAACCATTTGTGTACATGTGGAACTCATCATTATCATCATCATCATTTAAACTCCATCTTCCATGCTCGCATGGGAAGGATAGTTTGACAGAAATATGTATATTCACATGTATATGTGTGTGTGTGTGTGTTTGTATGTGTTTGTGTGTCTGTGTTTGTCTCCCCACCACCACCACATCGCTTGACATCCAATGTTGGTGTGTTTACATCCCTGTAACTTAGCGGTTCGGCAAAAAGAGACCGATAGAATAAGTACTAGGCTTACAAAGAATAAGTCCTGGGGGTCAATTTGCTCGACTAAGAGGTGGTGCTCCAGCATGGCCGCAGTCGAATGACTTAAACAAGTAAAAAAATAAAAGAATAAAAGAATTTACATGAAATGCTGGCTGTAAGCTGGCAGAATTGTTAGCATGCCGAGCAAAGTGATTGGCAATATTTTGTCAATCTATACATTATGAGTTCAAATTCTGCCAAATTCAACTTTGGTGGCAAGCTGGCAGAATCATTAGAATGCCAGGCAAAATGTTTAGCAGAATTTCTTCTGTTTTTACATTCTGAGTTCAAATTCCACCGAGGTCAATTTTGTCTTTTAGAAAAATAAGGCGGGAAGCCAGAAGAATCATTAACACATCAGGGAACATGCTTAGCGGCATTTTATCCATCTTTATGTCCTGGGTTCAAATGCTGCTGTAGTCGACTTTAGCTTTGATCCTTTTGGGGTCAATTAAATGAACACTAGGGTTCATTCAATTGACTTATCCCCTCCCCCAAAATTTCTGGCCTTGTACCAAAATATTGAACTAATATTTATATGAAGTGTCAACATTGAGCTAATAGAATCACTAGCAAGTCCTGCAAAACGCTTAGTGGAATTTCATCTGTTTTTATGAAAACGTAGAGTACTGGTGAGGTAGAAGAATGCGTTTGCATTGCAGATATCAGCTGATTATGCATGAGAGATAATTGTGCTAATAAAAACATGTACAATGGATAAGAAGAGCAAGTCTAAAAATAAAAGTTCTGTATACTGGTTGTTGGAGGCGGTATCTAGAGCAGATAGCAATCAAGGGAGATAGAGGAAGCTGTAGTGAGGTCAAGTCTCAAGGTGACATACCTCAGGGACAAGATAACAAAAGAACATATTGAATGGCAGTGTTCTGTGCAGCAGATCAGTTCAACCTACGTCAACAAGGGAACTTGATAAGGTTACCTAACCTGCTATTAACAGCAGCAACTATTTCTTCCTTAGATTACATATTCTTGCATCTTTAATGAAATGTGAACATATTGGACAAAGTAGTTCTAGATAAACTATGCTTGAAGAACAAATTGGTGGGATGGTCATGGCAGGAAAACTTTTGATCATTACTCATTCACTACACACATGAGCCAAACAACTTCAAAAGAGTGTATAACCATGACAGTTATAGTGATGATGATGATGATGACGATGACGACGATGATAATTCTTTCTAATTTTGCACAAAACCAGCAATTTTAAGAGAAAGGGCAACTTAATTACACTGACCCCCAGTACTTGACTGGTATCTATTTTATCAACCCTGACGATGGACCGAGATATCTGGCGATATGAGGTTCTTGAGAAGATTTGCCCATGTCAGAAAAACTCTCTTCTCTTCCTCACATTTCCACTTCATGTACTATGCTTACCTCCTGCTCCCCAACCCTGTCCTCTTGGCCCTGTCTCACTGTATCATTGCTATCTGCTAACCCCTGATCTGTGTGTTCCACCCACATGTAACAAGAAAACTTTTCACACACCCTACCCCAACAAACCAATCTACATCCCTATATCTCTTCTCTTCCCCACATTTCCTCCTTCCTGCACTATGCCTACCTCTCACTCTCCAATCCTGTCCTCTTGGCCTTGTTTTTCTGTATCATTGCTATGCAGTCGTGGAGGCGCAATGGCTCAGTGGTTAGGGCAGCGGACTCGCAGTCATAGGATCGCGGTTTCAATTCCCAGACCGAGCTTTGTGAGTGTTTATTGAGCGAAAACACCTAAAGCTCCACGAGGCTCCAGCAGGGGATGGTGGCGAACCCTGCTGTACTCTTCCACCACAACTTTCTCTCACTCTTTCTTCCTGTTTCTGTTGTGCCTGTTATTCAAAGGGTCAGCCTTGTCACACTGTGTCACGCTGAATATCCCCAAGAACTACGTTAAGGGTACACGTGTCTGTGGAGTGCTCAGCCACTTGCACGTTAATTTTATGAGCAGGTTGTTCTGTTGATCGGATCAACTGGAACCCTCGACGTCGTAACCGACAGAGTGCCAACAACAACAATGCTATGCACTAGCCCTCACCACACACACACACACACACACACACTCTATATGTCCAAGTTCTCACCACTCACTTTCCCTTGCCACTCTCTAATCATGCTTCTTTGGCAATATCCTAACACTTATATTATGACCTTCGAACCTCAAGGGTATGCCATGGCACTTGCCACCATCTATATTTCACTCTGCCTTTACTTGATCACCCCATTTATATTCTGATCCCCATCCCTTGTGAGTATGCCCGGTACTTTGCCACCATCTTTGTTCTGATGTCTCCCACTCTCTCTCTCTCCTTCTCCTGCACTTCCCTGGCAAACTGGCCAGATCTGGCTTCTCAAACCTATCTTACAATATCATTCTAGAAATATACAATCACGTCACTGAAATTTCAAAGCTACGAATAATAATTGATTAATTCAAAACCATGTAAATAAATAAGCATTTTTCATTTGACAAAATAAAGACCTCCTTCACTCATAAATGACCATGAGATTGTACTGAGAAAGTTACCCTCTGAGGCACAAGTCCAGGCAAGGTTGTATATGGAAGACCAGCAGTCACCCATGCAAACCAGCCTCCCTTCTCCATGCCAACGATGTTAACCAAGGGAAGGCAAAGGCCAGTACAGCTGGTACTAGTGATGTCACAGCTCAGTGAACTGGAGGAACATAAAATAAAGTGTCTTGCTCAAGAACACAACACAGCCTGGTCCAGGATTTGAACTCACTGCTTCATGGTTGTGAGCCAGATTCTCTAAGCACTGAGCCATGTGCCTTCTCTTATATATAAGCATGTATGTTTGTGTGTGTGTGTGTGTAAAATGGCAAAGACCCCCTTCAATTGCACCTAGAAAAAGGCAAAGGCCGATACAGTTTGGCACCAGTGATGTTGCAACGCATTTCTACAGCTGAGTGAACTGGAGCAATGTGAAATGAAGTGTCTTGCTCGAGAACACAACACAGCCCGGTCTGGGATTCGAACTCACTACGTTATTGACATCATTGACAAAGTAATCTGGAAGCTAAAAAGTTAAACCTTCCACCAAAATTTCATATTAGCCTATGGGCCTTTCACCAGTTTAATAATGACAAAATTATTTAAAAAATTAATTAAAATGAAAGCAGAGTATTTCAAGAGAAATACAGTAATGAAATAACAGTTGTCATCTTCTCATCATCATTATGATGGCAAGATGACAACTGTTATTTCGTTAATACATCATTGACTTCAGCATTCTATAGCTATTTGCAGAATTATACATATAAGCTATGAAGGCATTTATTTCAAATAAGGATTGGGATTCTCATTTGCACAAATTACTTTCGGTTTGTATTGTTTTTAGAAACGAATAATTAACATTATAAATTGACAAAGCAAATAATAAGCATATTTGCCTAATAAGAAATAATGTTGCAGGCTGTAGGATGTGAAACTAGGAGTGCTAAACACCCTGTTTATAAACATTAATGTTATCTTTTTGCACACAAATACACGCATGGTTATTATTATAAGAGCAGTGAGCTGGTAGAATCGCTACTACATTATAGGCGGCGAGCTGACAGGAACGTTAGCACGCCGGGCGAAATGCTTAGCGGTATTTCGTCTGCCGCTACGTTCTGAGTTCAAATGCCACCGAAGTCGACTTAGCCTTTCAGCCTTTCAGGTTTGATTAAATAAGTACCAGTTATGCATTGGGGTCGATGTAATCGACTTAATCCCTTTGTCTGTCCTTGTTTGTCCCCTCTTTGTTTAGCCCCTTGTTGGCAATAAAGAAATAAGAATCGTTACTGCATTAGACAAAATGCTTAGTGGCATTTATTCTGGCTTCATGTTTTGAGTTCAAATTCCATTGAAGTTGACTTTGTCATTCGTCTTTATCAATTAAGTACTGAGGTTGATGTAATCAACTTCCCAACATGTAATCTCTGGTGGCCTAGTTTTAAAACAAGAAAGGATTATAATTGTTATTAATTATTATTGTTATTATTATTATATACACACAACAAATTGACTGTTAAAAAGAAAAAATCCTAACATCAGGCTACAACAAGTAACTTTAGATGCCAAGGACCCTCCTAAGTATCCTAGCTGTCCCTTATAACACTGTTTTCTGGGATTATACTAAACTGGGTTTTATGCCTATTTCCTCTATCCATCTGTTCAGATTTTTAGGGATAGTTCCTAATGCACCTATAACTACTGGGATACATTTTACCCACACTTTCCATAGTATCTGTAAATCAATGGCTAGGCTGTGGTCCTTTGCTATTTTTTCTATACCTCTCATATTGATTTTTTCATCATTTGGTATTGTAAAGTCAATTACCTGACACTTTCTATTCTCTTTATCTACTACTAAATCAGGCCCTCTAGCTCCTATTACTCTATCAGTCTGAATGTTAAAGTCCCACAACATCTCATATTTCGTACCTTCTAATACTTTACTAGGTTCATGTTCATACCATTTATTAGCATGTTCAAATCCTAGCTTTCTACATAACTCCCAGTGGATTACTCTCCCTAGGTTGTCATGTCTTTTCTTGTATTCTTTCTGTGCCAGTGTGTTACATTCACTTACTATATGAATAACACTTTTCCTCTTTTGATTTGCATAACCTACATTGGGAATCTACTTGGGTTTTGTCTGTCTTGACCTCCATCTCTATCACTGCATCTTCTCTTTCCCCTACACCTGACATCATCTTGCTATTTCTCATCTATCTGGGTTTTACCATACTGTTGCTCTCCACTACCTTTTTACACATTCCCAAAGTGAGATTCACCATTATCCACATCTCCATCCATGTTCACCTTTCACGGCATTCTCTTCTATCCTCATTTCTACCATCTGTCACTCATTTCACACACTTGTGAACCTACACACCCAGTTATCCTTGATCCTCAGTTGCTATTCTCACTTTGTCCACCTTCTAGTACCTTGAGAGCATGTTCTGTCACTTCTTCTCCATCATCCTTTCTCTCTTTCCTGCTAGAGAAGCCATGAATCTCTTTCACTTCTAGTACCTCAAGCATATGCTCAGTCACTGCTTCTCCACCATCCACTACACTCTCAGAGTGGTTGGCATTAGGAAGGGCATCCTGCTGTAGAAACCTTGCTGGTGGCACATAAAAAGCATCATCCAAATGTGGTTGGTGGCACGTAAAAAGCACCCACTACACTCTTGGAGTGGTTGGCATGAGGAAGGGCATCCAGCTGTAGAAACCTTGCCAGATCAGATTGGTGCCTGGTGCAACCTACTGGCTTGCCATTCCTCAGTCAAGCTGTCCAACCCATGCCAGTATGGAAAATGGACGTTAAATGATGATAATGATGATGAACAGCAACATATTCCTTTGTACACACTTTATTCTGCATTCGTTTAAAAATTGTAAAACAATAAATTATTTTTGTATGAAAAATTGAACTCTGCCTCCTGAATCTTCTTGGAGCTTGATTTTGTTCACTGTCACATTTAATCCTGAATTTTTATAACATTTAGTACATGTTCCAAATAAATGTTGACTTTCTGTACTTTGTTACATTGGTGACACATAGTAATTTTTGCTAAATTGGTGGCTTTCTGACACTGGAATATTTCTTTTGGAAATATTCCATAAAAAAAAGTTTTATAGCATAACTATGCTACAGAAAGTATGTTTTGCAACTATATTGACTACATTTTGTTTCACTTGAACTTCATGTGTGTTTGTTTTGCTGTTTTCAATATTATCAATTCTAAGTGTGTCTGTGAGTGAGTGTGTGTTTCTGCATTAGTTATGTCTAGAGTAAACTATAGTAAAGGACATTTTATGCTGTTTTAATGAGCCCACATCTAATGAAGTAGCCATCCTTATGGTAGGTGATCCTCATGATATATATATATATATATATATATATATATAAATCACTGACCACTACACATATTTTTTTCTCTCCTTATTTCTTTCTGTGTTCCTTTCTATTGAAGAGCGTAGGCTTGAAACGTTAAAGACTTTCTCACTTCCCGAGCGTTATACTAATACATCCATTTGTTATTTACACCACCTGTCTTCGTCTGTTGTTTTTTCGTGAATTCTCCCCTATAAATATATATATATGTAGATAGATTGATAGATAGACAGACAGGCAGGCAGATAGATAGATAATATGGGTGGTTTATTAGCAATTTAACAACCTAAAGGTAAATTTATGGATATACCCTCTGTTACTTTAGTGACATCCATATATGTATACATATACATATATCATCATCATCGTTTAACGTCAGCTTTCCATGCTGGCATGGGTTGGACGATTTGACTGAAGACTGACAACCCAGATGGCTGCACCAGGCTCCAATCTGATCTGGCAGAGTTTCTATGGCTGGATGCCCTTCCTGAGAGTGTAGTGGGTGCTTTTATGTGCCACCAGCACGAGGGCCAGTCAGGCAGTACAGGCAATGGCCATGCTCAAATGGTGTTTTTTACGTGCCACCTGCACAACAGCCAGTCCAGTGGCACTGGCAATGACCTCACTCGAATGTTATTTTTCACGTGTCACCAGCACAAGTGCCAGTAAGGTGATGCTGGTAATGATCACACTTGAATGCTGCTTTTTATGTGCCACCATCACAGGAGCCAGTCAGCGGCCCTGGCAACGATCACGCTTGGATGGTGCTCTTGGCGCTACACTAGCATGGATGCCAGTCAAGCAGTGCTGTCATCAAATTTGATTTCAATTTCACTTGCGTATATAATTAGTCAGTAGTTGATATATTTGAAAAGAAACAGACTCTAAAACATTAGATTGGTAATAATTAGAAGGTTGTTTGTTATGACCAGTCAGAAAGTGACCATTTGTTTTCACATCTATAAAGCACTTAACTGTAGAGGAAACTCACCAGACTCATTGACACTTTATATGTATCTCCAGCCAATGAGTCTGATGTGTTCATCATCATCATCATCATCGTTTAATGTCCGCTTTCCATGCTAGCATGGGTTGGACGATTTGACTGAGGACTGGTGAAACCGGATGGCAACACCAGGCTCCAGTCTGATTTGGCAGAGTTTCTACAGCTGGATGCCCTTCCTAACGCCAACCACTCAGAGAGTGTAGTGGGTGCTTTTACGTGTCACCCGCACGAAAACGGCCACGCTCGAAATGGTGTCTTTTATGTGCC
>NC_068991.1:16737372-16738429 GCF_001194135.2 Octopus bimaculoides | reverse complement strand
ACCTCGAGTCTTTGGTCCTCACGGCGCAGAACATTGGCAAATCTTTCCTTATCTGCTTCCCCTCTGGCTAAATAAACCTGTCGCCTAGCCTCCCTTCTGGCACATTGGTACAATTCCCTGCTACCACCGTTCTTCCAGTCCTTCCAAGCTTGTTTCTTTTGTCTAATAGCCCTGTCTACCTCCTTGTTCCACCACCACGTTACTCTGGGTTGGGAGGGGACCTTACACCACCCACAAATCTGGTCGGTGGCTTTCAACAGGTTGTCCCGCAGAAATCTCCAATTGTCTTCCACGTTGTATGATGCTATATCCCCTTCTATTTCGTTAAATGCTTCAAGTCGTTAAATGCTTCAAGTCGTTAAATGCTTCAAGTACCTATGCATTTTATAAGTGCAAAACCTATAGGCACTCTCTGACCGACCATAACAAACAACCTTCTAAATATATGTGTATGTGTGGGAGGGGTGTATGTATATATGTATGATATTGGAGTAACATGTACCAGTGCACATAAATACCTATATGGGAAACATGTGTAGAGGGAGAAAGACAAAGTGAGTAACTGGGAAATCGGAGATGGAAGCAGATAATTAGAAGAGTGGTGGTTGGTGAACCGATATAATGGAAGATCATATCACAGATAGACAAATAGCTAGAGAGACACTGTGGGGGAGAGAGAGAGAGAAGGGGTGTGTGTGTGTGTACTTTGTGTGTAGGTATGGGTGTATGGAAGTCAGGTGGGTCAATGAACAGACAACGTAATCAACGGCTTGAAGATTTTTGTTTCAAATTCTAGTGTTTCATTCATATAGATTT
Source organism: Octopus bimaculoides (assembly GCF_001194135.2). Classification (NCBI taxonomy): domain Eukaryota; kingdom Metazoa; phylum Mollusca; class Cephalopoda; order Octopoda; family Octopodidae; genus Octopus; species Octopus bimaculoides. The sequence continues at coordinate 16,737,613 of NC_068991.1, read as the reverse complement.
TTCATTTATAAATAAACACACAGAAATAGATGAATGAGAAAAGTGATATATCTATATATATATATATATATTGGAAGGTTTGGAGGTGATGTACAGAAATTATATAGAAAAAAATTAAGGTACTCAGAAATCTGGATGTTTGTACATTTACAGATTTTTATTAATGTCACATATTAAATAAAGCGCTTTTCACCTAGTCGTCTCTTCTCAAAACAATTTGAAAATCCTACACGACTAGGTG
>NC_068991.1:16733761-16737007 GCF_001194135.2 Octopus bimaculoides | reverse complement strand
ATATATATATATATATATATAAATATATATATATAAATATATATATATATAAATCACCACCACCAACAACAACAACATCAACTGCAACAGTGCTATCAGTACCAGCAACCAACACCACCAACAACACTATTATTCACACTACCAACAGCAACAACAACAACAACAATAACAATAACAACAATATCAACATCCCCATCACCATCACCAACATCAATGACAACAATAATAATGAAAAAAAGTAAGACATAGGAGCCAAATATAAATGAATAAATATGTTAGTAGAGCTGGTTAGTAAGTACAAGATGGAACACACACACACACTACTTATACCTAAGGCTTACTCATGCTACATATAAATATTTAAAATAAAAAAGCCCCCCCCCCAAAAGTTGTTTTTTTTATATATCTTCTCTGTATTATTTACTTTAATTTCTCAGGTGTAATATCACAAGCACGCACACACACACACACACACACATGTATATATGAGGTGGTATCAAAAAGGACTAGTTCTATAGCATGCCAACAGATGGCAGTACATGGTTGCATGTGCAGTGAAAGCTAACAGTGACATTTATAAGGTAGTGTGTTGAGTGGCATTGCTATGTTTACTGCAGAAGTTGTGAAATTTGTGTTTTTATGATCATGTGTATGCTGTAGTCTGCAATTTTTGTCATGGACAGGAATTTGGAACAAAGAGCCAACGTGAAATTTTGTGTTAAACTTGGGAAGTCTACTACAGAGACATTGAGCATGCTTTGGCAAGCTTACCTGTGACGAGGCAATGGGTCATTCGCAATGAGCACTTCAAAAGTGAAAGAATGTCCCTGGAAGACAATGAGTAATCTGGAAGGCCTGCCATGTGCACCACCTCCAGAAATGTGGAGAAAATTCATCAGCTTGTGCATAAGGATTGTTGGAGGACAATCAATGATGTTTTGGCCTGTCTCGATTGAACATGTGGCATGTCTCTGCCAAGTTTGTCCCCTGCGTGCTGACCACTGAGCAGAAAGAACATCATTATGGAAGTCTGTCATGATCTCTATCAGCATGCTACTGATGACCCATCCTTCATATCAAGGGTCGTCATCGGTGATAAGAGTTGGGTCTACAGCTACAACCCCGAGATGAAGCAGCAGTTGTCACAATGAAAAAGGCCTTCATCTCCACGACTGTGCAAGGTGACTATTTCAAAGAAGAGGTTGTTAAAACTTAAGTAAATAAGTTATTTTTTATTAAACATAACTAGTCCAGGGACTTTTTGATACCACCACGTACACACACACACACACACACAGCAGAGAGTTATTACAAGGGAGATAATCATTTCTTCATAATATTTGGTGGGATTAGAAATTTGAATTTGTAATTAGGAAAATGATGCATAGAATATAGGTGCAGGAGTGGCTGTGTGGTAAGTAGCTTGCTTACCAACCACATAGTCCAGGTTCATTCCCACTGCGTGGCACCTTGGGCAAGTGTCTTCTACTATAGCCTCAGGCCGACCAAAGTCTTGTGAGTGGATTTGGTAGATGGAAACTGGAAGAAGCCCGTCGTATATATGTATATATATGTATATGTATGTATGTATGTGTGTGTATATGTTTGTGTGTCTGTGTTTGTCCCCCCAACATCGCTTGACAACTGATGGTGGTGTGTTTACGTCCCCGTAACTTAGCGGTTCAGCAAAACAGACCAATGGAATAAGTACTAGGCTTCCAAAGAATAAGTCCTGGAGTCGATTTGCTTGACTAAAGGCGGTGCTCCAGCATGGCCGCAGTCAAATGACTGAAGCAAGTAGAAGAGAAAGAGAAAGAGAGTACATGCATTGAAGTTCTCTTTGCTTTTTAAAAAATAATATGTTTATATCTTACAATTTCCATGTTGTATAAATGACCAAGAGTACAATACACAGCTCTGTTGTTTCTGGTATTCATTTTCTGCTGATTGAAGAGGAGCGACTGCAGCAATATGAAATGAAAGCTTTTTCTCAAGGATACTATGTGCTGCCAAGTCTGGGAATCAAAACTACAGTTGTGAGCCCAACTACTAGGCCATGATTCTTCACACATAGACAAACACACACACACCGATGCATGCATGCATATACACACATCCATGCATATACACATACAAAAAGGGAAAATAAGAGAGCTTCTGACAATGCAGAAAGTTTAACAAAACCTTTATATTTCAGGTGCAAAGGCCCATTCTCAGAAGGAAAGCAGTTTGGGAAATGCCTAGTTATACAGGTTCCATTAACATATTCAAATTCCACAGCATTATATTGACAGTAGCAGTCATTCTCCAAATGTTGGAGAGTGTAAGTTAACGGAACCTGTATAACTAAACATTTCCCAGACATATAACTAGACATTTCTCTGAATGTTTTTCTTTTGAGGATGGGCCTTTGCACATGAAATATAAAGGTTTTGCTAAACTTCCTGCATTGTCAGAAGCTTTCCTATTTTCCTTTCTTCAATGTTACAATGCTTCAAGTGAATTACAATGCTCTTATAAATATATATATATATAGAGAGGGATTGGAGCCTGTTGTTGCCATCCAGTTTCACCAGTCCTCAGTCAAATCGTCCAACCCATGCTAGCATGGAAAGCGGACGTTAAACGATGATGATGATGATGATGATGATATATACATATACATATATATAAAGTAACACTTCTAAAGTCTGTGATGTCACTATTGTTAGACGCATCCGGTTAAATACACACATACTCACTGAGGAGTATACAGATACACATTAACACGTTCACACCTACACCTGCTCATGCATAGAGACGCACCCAAACAGACTCAGGCATATGTGTGTGTGTGTATGTATATATATATATATATATATATATATATGGGGTTGCCAATTTAGTTGCTAACAATCCAACCATGTAAATTGTGATATGGCTATTCTTCACAACAGAACATGTGCAACCTTTCAGTTGGAGGCTTGAAAAGGCATGTGAAAAGACTTCATACTGTGGTACCTGTTCCCTTTGCCAGTCAGCACACCTGGGTATTATGCAATAGAATGTGCAAACCTTTGTTCAAGCTCAAGAGTCATACAAGGGCCACACATTGCATCATTAATGACTCATTTCAATGATTCTTTCTAGCAATGGCTTTACTCATGTGCAAGAAAGCAGCTAATACATATATATATATATATATATATATATATATATATATATATCATCATCATCATGACCATCGTCGTTTAACGTCTGTTTTCC
>NC_068991.1:16727820-16732637 GCF_001194135.2 Octopus bimaculoides | reverse complement strand
TATACTGGAGTAAGCACATAAATGTGCAACAAGGTGGAATAAAGAGTACTCAAATACCAGAGGTAGAGTAATATGCTTTATTTAAAAGCAGCAGAAATATAACAAAAAAACTTACTTGGAGTTTCAAGTTCCTGTTCATCGGACAGTTTTGTTAGAAATGGGAAAGGAATGACAATGCAATCAATACTAATATAAAATTTGAAACACATAGATCTGTTTCATTGGTCGTTTCAAATAACGGTCATGGGTGGGCAATGAACAAAACAAATGAATTCAATATGGATTCATCCTATTTTTAAAAAATCGAAGAAAACTTTAAATAGAAAAATGGGCTCAAAATACATATTGTAAATAATTAATTATATTCGAATTAACACATTAAAATCAAATCAAATAAAATAAAATATACGCTGCATTAAAAATAAAATTATAACAGTATATACGCATACTAGACTATCTACAACATATATGTATACATCAAAATACACAACCCTAAACCTAAACCTAACCCTAAACCAAACCCTAACCCTAAACTTAACCCTAACCCTAAACCTAACTGTAACCGTTACCCTAAATGCTGAAAACAAGTGGTGTGCATATTCTGTAAGTTAGCAGTTCGGCAAAAGAGACTGATAGAATAAGTACTAGGCTTACAAAGAATAAGTCCTGAGGTTGATCAGTTTGACTAAAGGTGGTGCTCCAGCATGGCCACAGTCAAATGACTGAAACAAATAAAAGAGTATGTATGTATGTATGTAAGTACGCATGTACACATGTATGTATGTATGTGTATGTTTGCATGCATGTGTGTGTGTGTCTGTGTAAGTTGTGTATGTAATTATTTATTTAAATATGTATGTAAATATGTATTTATGCATGTGTGTATGTATGAACTTATGCTTGTACATATGTGTGCATGAGCATATGTATATATAAATGAAAGTGTTTATGTATTTATGTCTGTATGCATGTATGTATAGAAGTGTGTATGTATGTATGTATGTATGTATGGAAGTGTGTATGTACATTTGTGTGTATGTTTGTAGATATGTGTATGCATGTGAATGCATGCATGCATATGTTAATGTATATTTTTATGTGTGTATATATATATGTACATAAGTATATATCTATGTGAGTGTGTAATGTATGTGTGTGTAGAGTGAGAAAGAGAGACTGACAAAGAGTGAAAGTGAGAGAGACAGGTATAAACAAGGGAGGAGTTGAATATGAAATATCTGAGAGAGAGAGAGAGAGAGTGAAAGAGAGAGAAGGGGAGAGAGAGAGAGATAGAGGGGAAAGAGGAAGAGGTGGAGAGAAAATATATAAATAGAAAAGGGAAAACTGAATCTGCCCCACTCCTTTTAAAACAATAAATAAATAAATATAACCAACAAAAAAAAAAGCTAGAAATAATTATAAAAAAACAAGTTTTCCCTTTCTTTTTCTAATTCAGGAAAAGTAAAACTAAATAAATGAATAAATAAATAATAAATATAACCAATGAAAAGCTAAAAATAATTATAAAAATATCGACTCTGTTTTCCTATTTTCTTTACTTCAGTAAAAGTGAAATAAAATAAAAAAGAATTTGTATTTTCTATGTATAAATAACATTATAAATAACATATTATAATACAATTTTGTTAAATAAATAAATAAATAAATGAAAATCCTTTACAAAATAAAAGGTGAAAGAGAGAAAGAGAGAGGAACAGTTAAACTGTGAGAAAAACAAAGAGAAAGAGAGAGGGATAGTGAAAGAGAGAGTGAAGGAGGGAGAGAGAGAGGTTGAGGTTAGGCTTAAAAAAATTACCTGTTATGTAGAAAAGAAGCTTAGTGCATGCTTTTATGTTGAAATGATAGACAAGTTGTAGCACAATCGTCATATATATATATATATATATATATATATAAAGTCGTAGCTCAATCTTCATATACATATATATATATATATATAGGAGAATATACAAATAATAACAACAGACGAGGACAGGTGGTGTAAATAACAAAAGTATATATTAGTATGACGCTCGGGAATACGGAAAGTCTTTGACGTTTCGAGCTACGCTCTTCAACAGAAAGAATACGGAGACAAGGAGAAAAACACGGAGAAAAAAGATTGAATAGTGTTCAGTCAACGGTCAATCATATATATATATATATAATAGAATTCATTTAACATATGCGTTTTACTCCATTTACTAAATTTGTATATATATATATATATTATATATATATATATATATACATACATATATATACATATATATATACATGTATATGTATGCATTTATGTGTGTGTGCATGTGTGTGTGTGGTGGGGGGGGTTGTAGACAGATATAGATATAGATATAAACACAGATATATGGAAACTGAAAGATCCAGTGAATGGGAAGAGATTTCAAGAAATTCTAACTAATGCATTTAACTGCAGAGAGGTAGATTTTAGACACACGTAACATAGATGAAATCTGGGAATTTCTATGAAATATCTTGCTCAGAGTCATTGAACAGACATGTGGCTGGAACAAAGTCCTGATCAAGCTGAGAGTAACATGGTGGTGGAATGATACCATTGATAGGACAGTCAAGGCTAAGAAACAGGCATGAAAAACCTGGGGTTGTAGAGGTTAGCAGGGAGCATTACCAAGTGGTTAGAAGAGCAACTTGGTGTGAAGTGTTCAGGATCATTAGGAAGTGTGCCAGAGAGAATCGCTAAGTCATTGTATGAAGAATATTCAGAATGATGAAAACATACTTGCCACTGATATGGAAAATAAGAAGGTGGTGTTGAATCTATGGAATTGAATCTTTGGAGTAACTAGAGAGGAAATTTCAGGCATGAAAGCTAAACCTGGAATCAAGAGGTCATAAACTTAGCAAAGATGACAGTTTTAGTTAGAAGGAAAGAAGACAAGACCCTGATATCCTTTCGGAAATGGTCTTGCTCAGTATGCAGAAAAGGAATAGGTATAAGCTCCATACAGTCCACTTAATGTAGGCTGTAGGCACAAGAGATATAATGGAATCACAGGTAGACTAAAGCACTTAAACATCATATGTGATAAGTGCACTGGAACAGTATGTTCCATAAACATATGAAAACAATAATACTCAAATACCAAAGGTAGAGTAATATGCATTTTATTAAAGCTGAAAAAATCCTCACAAACTGTTACTCAAAGTTTCATGTTACCATTCGTCAGACAGTTGTGATCACATACATTACTGTTTGTTGGACAGTATGATCAAAACTGCCTGATGAATGGTAACGGGTAACTCTGAGTAAGATCTGGGAAAATTTTTTGGCCTTAATAAAAAGCACACACACACACACACACAAATAGAGAGATAGTAGAAAATGGATGACAAGCTGGCAGAAACGTTAGCGCATTGGGTGAAATGCTTTGCGGTATTTCGTCTGCCGTTACATTCAAATTCCGCTGAGGTTGACTTTGCCTTTCATCCTTTCGGGGTCGATAAATTAAGTACCAGTTACGCACTGGGGATCGATATAATCGACTTAATCCCTATGTCTGTCCTTGTTTGTCCTCTCTATGTTTAGCCCCTTGTGGGCAATAAAGAAATAAGATAGTAGAAAATGGATTGAATGATATACTTTATTTAAAATCACTACAGTTGTTTCAGTATATTTTTACAGTTGTAGTACATTGGTGAGATGATATAATTAGTATATTGTATAATCACTATCATTCACACAAAAGTGCTAGATGTGTTTCTGCAGGTGATTGTTTTAAACAAGTCTTTTGTTAGATCATACTGTTCTTTCACTCAGTGTTAAAATGATTAGCCAAAGCAGTGTATCATTTTCAGCAATTTACAGACAGAACTTAATTCACAGATAAAGTGACAGACAAAATACAATAATTGTATACTATGGAATTCCTGATGTACATCCAGTAGTAAGAGGATTTCCTCTGTATAATGACATCTGGTGGCCAATAACTGTGGACAAGCTTTGCACAGCATACTACAATGAAATCTTATTTAATTATATGTGTGTGAAGATGCACATGTGCATGTGCATGCACATACATGTGCACATGTAGAATACCGATACATGCAGCCCTTATAGGTTAGGCTGTGATGGAGAGGTGTTATGGAACATTTTTATTGATTAAATTTGGGGTTTTGCTATTGTGCAGAATTTATTCATGCATATAGAATATGCATGCAGAACTTCGTAATCAGGTGTGTCAGTTTCAGGTTCAGGGGGTTTTCAAAAGAATGTAACTAGGAAGAAGGGGTTAGTTGGTAAGCAAATATGTCACTATATATATAAAAAAACAAACACATACGTGCATGCGCGCTTGCACACACACAAGTACTGATCTTCAAAGAGGGTGTTCTGTGGGTGAATCTAAGCTTTAGCCAGCTAAAGATTGCATAAAACCTTTTTTGGGGATTCCTCTTGCTGCAGTCAGCAGAGTAATTGTACAATTCACCTGCAAAAGAAAGAAATCAACAACATCCTACTCAAGTTGAACTGGGTCCTCTGACAAGATGTCTTTTGGGCTGTCAGATGGACTGTTGAAAATAATCTCTGTTGTAAGGTGGGTAATGTTGCAGAACAACTCCAATGAGTTGGAGTACTTCTATGGGGATGTCTTTATCCACTTGGCAGCCACATGGTAGAGCAGTGAAAAAGAAACCTCTTCTTTGACGAGTAAACAGCGAAAGAGAAATAAATCTTTCAAAAATGATGGAATCTATTTACGTTTGAGATATGTCTGTATGCATGTATCTATTTATGGACACACATATATACATACATACAAATATATATATATATA
>NC_068991.1:16725278-16727674 GCF_001194135.2 Octopus bimaculoides | reverse complement strand
ATATATATGAATTTATTAGATATAATAGGTGCAGGCATGGCTGTGTGGTAAGAAGCTTGCTTCCCAACCACATGGTTCCGGGTTCAATGTCACTGTGTGGCACCTTGGGCAAGTGTCTTCTATTATAGCCTCGGTCCGACCAAAGCCTTGTGAGTGGATTTGGTAGACGGAAACTGAAAGAAGCCCGTCGTGTGTGTATATATATATATATATATGTGTGTGTGTGTGTGTTTGTGCCCTCCACGATCGTTTGACAACCGTAGGTGTGTTTACGTCCCCGTAACTTAGCAAAGAATAAGTCATGGCGTCGATTTCTTCGGCTGAAAGGCGGTGCTCCAGCATGGCGCAGTCAAACAACTGAAAGAAATAAAAGAATATATATATGTATGTATGTATGTATGTATGTATGTGTATATATATATATATATATATTTATATATATATATACACACACACACACAAATATTTATATACACACGCGTAGATACAAGTAAAATCCTCTGCTATATGGCTTTTGTCTATGGAATTTCGGGTGGCTGAAAATAAATGAACCAAAATTCTCAGATAGACAGAGAGATACATATATATATATACCATACAAAGAAATAAGGAGAGAGCTAGAGCGAAAGAGAGAGAGAGTGTGTGTGTGTGTGTGTGTGTGTGTGTGAAAATTCGTGCTGTGTCCGGGTATAGTGACGGGGGTGTTAAATAGTATTAAAACAAGTGCTGGAAGCAATTTGCAGGGTGGTGGCAAGAGAAAAGAGTAGGGTAAAATGTGACAATTTGACAGGGAATGAGGCATGCTGGGAAAAAGACAGTGCTGTGACAACAACTGTCGCCGCCCATACCGGAAGCTTTCGGACTTCCTTCTCTTTCTTTCTTTCTTCTTTCGTTTACTCCTTTCATTCCGTCAATGATTTTCACACACTCCCAACCCCTAACTCTCTCACTTTATAAAGGCAAAGAGAAATCCTATCTTCTGTCTTTCTCTCCCCCTCTCTCTATTTATATATATATGTATACAAAAGGGAGTGGGATTCCCTCCTCTTTGGGTTATATATATATATATATATACACACACACATATATGTATACAAAAAGATTCTGTGTAATTATGTATATGTTATATATAAAATAAACACACACACGAGTCGTATATATCCTGTCATATATATTTATATATAAGACGGGATTCTCCTCTATATATAAGAGAGGGAAGCCGTCTCTCGCTTGATATATATACATAAATGTGTATGCCTGTAGTGTATATATATATGTATATATGCACACATACATATATCATGTGTAGTTATATATATACATACATATATCATGTATGTATGTTTTGAGAGTGACATGTATGAACAAACGTCTCTACTGAAGATATGCGTAAAAATATGTATGTACACATATGAATAAGACATGTGTTGTGCTAGTGGTTCGTACCTGCCTGCCTGTCCGTCTGTCTGCTTGTTTGTTTCTGTGTATGAATGAATGAATGAATGTGTGTGTGTCTATGTATTGCTATGCGCCTCTCTCTCTCTGCTTATATGTATGTATTTCTAAATCTTTTCCCCACTCTCTTTCTGCTTATGTCTATTACTCTCTCTCTCTTTCCTCTCATGTGTATCTCTATCTGTTTCTCTGTCTGTTTGTCTCTCTGTCTCTCTCTCAGTGTGTTCAAGTGAGCGTGTGTGAGTGTGTATATGTATATGCGCGCGCCTGTCAAAGTGTATGTTGTGTAGGTGCGCGCCAATCGTCACTTATATGCATATATGCGGACGTGTTTGCGTCTAAGTAAAGGAGTGCGTGGTGGATTCTCTGAGCCTGGATGGCCAGTCGTACGCTTGCTAGCCGACTGGAATTTTTTTTATTTATTTTATTTATATTAACACATATAAATACATATACATGTATTTCTCTCTTCGATAGCAATTCGCAAGTTTTCTATTCCCTCGTTTGAGAAAAAAAAATCATTACGCTATTTATATATTTTTAAAAAATCCACTAAAAGTTTAACGTTTTCTCAATTTTAGAATCCGAAGTTGAATATAAATTAAAAACCAACAATATAAACGTGTTTAGGGGGGAAAAGAAAGTGGTCTGGATTGGGGGGGTTTAATACGGATTTGCAGTTACACTCTCAAAAAACGATGGAAGAAAGTGGCCCCAAAGAGAAACTTAGTTTTATGATCCAAATCGGACTATGTCGTGAGCAAGTGAATATCGAAGGCGAACCTACTCTGTCTGCATTAAAGGATATAGCATGTGGGTTCGTCGACAGAAAGGTGAGTAGCTAATAATCTATTTTGCATATATATATATATATATATATATACATATATATATGTGTGTGTGTATAGAGATATAATGTGTGTGTACATGTATATATATAT
>NC_068991.1:16724286-16724994 GCF_001194135.2 Octopus bimaculoides | reverse complement strand
ATATATATATATATATATATATATAGATATGTATATATGTATGTGTGTGTATCCAATTCTATGTCAACACTTGGACACTTACAATATGGATCAAACCTAAATTTCCCCTCGGAACCAATATACATCAGTCCTTCCACGTATTCATATATTCTAACTATCCATCTCATAAGTAATATCTATCTATCTATCTTATTTAACATCCATACATGCTTTATAACCATTTCTCTCTCTCTCTCTCTGTATCTGTCACTCTATCTATCTGTTTATATATATATGTGTGTGAGTGTGTATATGTATCTACACTCACACGTTTGTAATGTATACTGATTATAAGCGGAGGTATCTGTTAATGTTTTGTATATATTTTGTGATTTTGTGTGTATGCACGTGTATACATACATGCACTATATATCGTTTATACTATCGACACATTCACTATGTAGGTACTTACATACTAAACACACACGTATAAAAAACAAACACAAAAATATATATGTATAACTATATCTCTATCTATATGTGTATGTGTGTAAATTATGGCCTCAAAGGCTCTACAGAATGTTAGCTGCTGATGTGTGTGTGTATTTATGTGTCTGCCAATTGTTGATGCAGTGAATTCTTTGCAACTTGGCATAGCATCTGTTTCCTTGTCGCAACTGCAAGGAATAAGTAGAGGTTTTTTATTTGTTTGTTTTTAATCTTGCCTTC
>NC_068991.1:16722505-16723625 GCF_001194135.2 Octopus bimaculoides | reverse complement strand
ATTTATATATATATATATATATAATCATGTATACGTGCATGCATAAATTCGAGCAAAACTATTAAGAGATTTTTAATTCATCTTGTTTCTGAAGTTCAAGTAATGAGCTTTTAAGTTTCAGAAAGTAGGTCTTAATAGTCACATAGAGTTAAATGCCTATTCATTCATACAAGTGGTTAACAAAATGATAGTGCTCTGCATAACGATCATTACATCTATTTTAAAACAGTTTTAGCAAATGTAAATTGTTATTAATCAATAAAAAAAACAAAACAACCCCCCAAAATAAACAAAATGAGAGAATTCTTGCCAAAAACATATTCGCTTAATTGTTCAAGTATAATTATTAACTGAAACTTTTTAAAAGTTTTGAAATCTACGATCGTATTGTCAGAAACTTAAGTATGATCTCTGATAAGATAAAATTTTTGTTTCTCTTTCAACACTGAATTTAAACAACTTTTGTTGTTGTTGTTTAACATCAAGTCAGCCTAAATGAAGCAGGCCCATGACTATTGGTATTCCAATCATAACTGTCTATTATCAGACATTTAGTATCTAGCACTACATTATCTAATGTATTATTCCTTCATTAGAGTTATTATTCTTTTGTTGTTGCGACTATAGAGTGTGTTTTGAGGAAGATTTAGCTGCTATGTCTAACAGGTGATGTGAGTGACTATATAGAGTTTGGAAATCTGTCATTGACTCTTGTTTAAATAAAACTTTGTTTTCCTAACGAGGGTGAAAGGAGCGGAATATATATAACTCGAAATAAAATTGTCAGCATTCCAACGGAGTTGTAAAAGTAACTGGTTTTAGTTCTTGATCGTTATCGATGTATATAAGTATGTCAGTTGTGAATGTGTGTGTGGATATATATATATATATATTGATAGATAGATAGATATATGTGTGTGTGTGTTTATGTGTCTGTTTGCCCCCCCCCCCCCAACGTCGCTTGACAACCGATGCTGGTGTGTAACATAGCGGTTCGGCAAGAGACCGATAGAATAAGCTCTGGGGTCGATTTGCTCGACTATAAAGGCGGTGCTCTAGCATGGCCGCAGTCAAATGACTGAAACAAGTAAAAGAGTAATATATATATATTCTTGTTTCA
>NC_068991.1:16721854-16722495 GCF_001194135.2 Octopus bimaculoides | reverse complement strand
AACACACACACACACACACACACACACACACACATATACGACGGGCTTCTTTCATTTTCCGTCTACCAAATCCACTCACAAGGCTTTGGTCGACTCGAGACTACAGTAGAAGACACTTGCTCAAGGTGCCACGCAGTGGGACTGAACCCGGAACTATGTGGTTGGGAAGCAAGCTTCTTACCTCACAGCCACTCCTGAGCGCAAACACACACACACACACATGTATGTATGTACATATTAATCAGATTGTGAAGGTAAAACACTGAGCGACGACTCGTTCTCAATTTTGAATAAGATGTACTATTGAGTTCTTCAGCTGCTTTTCACACCAGTATGAATGATATTACCAATGTATTGTTTATGAATGTGTTTATGTATGTATGTACATACGTATGTATGCGTGTGTCTGTCTGTCACTCACATACATACATACATAAAAACACATTAACAAACGCACAGATACATCTAATTGCTAGCGAATTAAATTTATTGAGAATATCCGAAAGCCTTTCTTTTGTTGATTTCTAGACAACTTTTTGTATGTCACGACAAGGATTGCTAAAAATAACGAAAAGGTGTGGCATACCTAAAATATACTCTTTTACTTGTTTCAGTCATTTGACTGCGGCCATGCTGGGGCA
>NC_068991.1:16720257-16721754 GCF_001194135.2 Octopus bimaculoides | reverse complement strand
GTGTTACTTGTCGTATAACGGGTAACTTTGGAAATATGCTTTTGCCAACATTAATATCAGGAAACATGACATCTATCTGATAATTATAATTTAGATTTTTATCAAATTTCTTGGTTCATATACAAAAATGATGTGATTAATACTAAATTCAAGAAAATTTTATTCATTACACTGTCACTTATTTTCTCTTCTTCCCCCGTTTTACTTATTCTTTCTCATTGTGTATGTGTGTGTGTGTGTAGCATTCATTTACTCCTTGCCTGCTACCAAACCTAGTATATGCACTCATCCTGCACCTCTTACTATAACTCTCTCCTCCTCTCTATACAATGTAAAGTGTAACTGGAGAAATCAGTCAACTTGCCAACCTTGATATTGGCTGTTTTTAAACAGAGATATAAAGGCAGTGAGCTGACAATTGTGCGCATGCTAAGTGAAATGCTTAGCGCCGTTTTGTCTGTCTTTACGTTCTGAGTTCAAATTCTGCTGAGGTCGACTTTGTCTTTCATAATCGACTTAGCCACTTCCCTAAAATTACTGGCCATGTATAAAAATTTGAATCCGTTATTAAACAGAGATAGGAAAACATCCAATTGCAGTGTAGGAGAAATAAATAATGCAGGCCATTGATCGTTTCAAGTGTTTGTGTTCTGTAGCTGTAAGGTATGGCTTCATTTGATTTGGAATTTTGAGAAAGAATTAGAAAAAAAAAAAAAAAAGCAAAAATAAAAACAGAACTAAAAATTTTATTCAACCTTAGTATGATCAATATTGCTTTAACTCCATTTACAGCAGAAAGTAGATATATCCACTCAAAGTTTCATTACCCTTAAATGCAGAAAGCAGTTTTATATACGTCTAGCTTATGTTGAGGAATGTGATGTTTGAAACTATTTTCTGTTGTGATATGTCAAGTTTATTGAGGCAATGTGATTTGCAGAAAATACCAAGTCTAGTTTTTTGATAGATATTGAAAATCATTGCTGGAATAATCAGGAAGTCTAAATTTGTAGTTAATGGGTTAAAGACATCAAACTTGACACACTATAATTTCATTAGATGATCTCTCTTGATATAAGCAACACACAATGCTTGACAGACACAAAATGTAAGAGTGCACTTTTTGATGCAAGTCTAATGAAACGTCACTTTAATGCTTAAAGCTGCAAATATTATGTAACTTTCCACTTGGAACTTTTGCATTCAACAGTAAAAACAGAGTGATACCAAAACAATTGCAACTGGTCATTCATCATCGTCTGGTTGAGCTTTCTCAGACATTTTTAACCTGCACACACCATCGCCTTGGTTCTACATTAGTTGAGCAAAGTCTTCAGGGAAGCATCCAGTGTCTCTGCTGAGTTGATCTATATATGTAGTGTTCGGACAACCAGCTCATCATGTACAGCCAGGCTTTGGCATCCATAGCAGTAGGTCACTTGTTAGCTCTTGTTTATTTGGAAGATATATATATACATATATATATATATATATATA
>NC_068991.1:16717246-16720143 GCF_001194135.2 Octopus bimaculoides | reverse complement strand
TATATATACGTATATATAAATATATATAAAGGAGACCACTAGGTGGACTGCTAATGTGCTAGAAGAAGATCACATGTAATATGTCTACTAAGACTGAATTGTTCTCAAAGGAAATTTCCTTTGAGAACAACTTGGTCTTAGTAGACACATTACATGTGATCTTCTTCTAGCGCATTAACAGTCCACCTAGTTGTCTCCTTTATATATATTTATATATACCTATACAATAATCCTTTGAGATCTCAGATATTTTTTCTGAATCTCCTTAATTCTTTTAATGTGCTTGTTCCCTGGTATTAAATTGATATTAATTAATATCCAATTTTTTACCCTATTGTTTTAATTTATATATGTATATATGTGTGTGTATATATATATATATATATATATATACATATGCTGATGGATGTGCATGAGGTGTTCATAAAAAAAGAACATATTAACAATATAAATTTCAACTTAAAAATAACTGGCACTATTACCCTAAGAACTAAAAATTTCTTAAATGTTACCCTCAGCTTAACCAAAGGCAAATACAAGACCTATACTAAATCTAATGTAGATTCCTGACATCCACTTATAGTTTTCAAAAAACCCTGATTAATATATCAGTAGAAGACTCTCTAAAGTGTTATCATATAATGAAATCTTTGACACTGCAGTCCCCTACCATCGTGAAGTACTAGAAATTAGTGGATTCAGTGATAAAATCACATATACCCATAACCCTTGTCGTCCAGTCATAAGAAGGGATGCTGCGACAATATCTGGTTCAACACCTCCCTTTTCCTTAAATATTAAGTCTAACATTGCTATTCTTGTCTTTAATAAATGAAAATTTCCCCATTAACAATTGCCTCAAAAACAAAACTAGCATTTAACCCTTTCGTTACTGTATTTATTTTGAGATGCTCTGTGTTTCTTTCAATTACTTCAAATATAACAAAGAATTTATTAAAATAAATTTACCATTCTGCTAGTGTTAGGAACATAAATTGTGACTAAGGTTTGGTGGAAGATTTTAATTCAAAACTTATGAAAACAAGACATTTGTTCTACAGAGCCAGAAGCCGGGTTGGTATCAAAAGGGTTAACGGAAATAATTTTAAATTGGGTTACAGTTGTACCATGTATATGAAAAACTTAATAATAAGTTAATAAACTAAAATAACCAATGCTAACTGCACATGCAGAATTATAACATAGACCTCTTAACCAGTCCTGCAATATTGAAGTGATTACACTGGAAATTACCTCCACCAAGGTAAACCTTAAACATTGCCCGTAAATACTACATATGATTGAAGGTAAATTTAAACAATACTTCAACCATTCTTCTCCTTTCAGAAATAGAAAAAAGAGAAATGCAACTAAAATGTGGTATAAACTAAAAGTTAGCAGAAATGGCAACACTAATTTGCATATTATGCATTAGTTGGCAGCATGATTAAATGCTTAATGAATATTTTGTGTACAAACAGCATGTTTAAGAAAATATAAGGTAAATTTAAAGTAGTTAGCCTATAGTTTATAATAAGTGTGTTGAGGAAAGTAAACAACTATGAATACACCTTGTTCCACAGAAAAAAAAAATGAGATTATTCCCATTGTATTTTATAGCTGATTGGCCACTCTTCAGTTGATAAATACTCTTCACCTTTCTATCTACAAAGAGAGTTGATAGCCATTGCTAATATTTATTTTATGCGCATACATATAGGCACAGACATGGCTGTGTGGTAAGAAGCTTGCTTCCCAAAGTTAATTTAAACAAAGGTAGGGTATTTTAACAGAAATATGGTAACAAAAGGATTGTATGGCACTCTGTCGGTTACGACGTCGAGAGTTCCAGTTGATCCGATCAACGGAACAGCCTGCTCGTGAAATTAACGTGCAAGTAGCTGAGCACTCCACAGACACGTGTACCCTTAACGTAGTTCTCGGGGGAGATACAGCATGACACAGAGTGCAACAAGGCTGCCCCTTTTGACATACAGGTACAACAGAAACAGGAAGATAGAGTGAGAGAAAGTTGTGGTGAAAGAGTACAGCAGGGTTCGCCACCGTCCCCTGCCGGAGCCTCGTGGAGCTTTAGGTGTTTTCGCTCAATAAACACTCACAACGCCCGGTCTGGGAATCGAAACCGTGATCTTACGACCGCGAGTCTGCTGCCCTAACCACTGGGCCATTGCGCCTCCACAACAAAAGGATTAAACTTCTCTATTATGGTTTGGAGGACTATAATAAATAAAAGGGATTTGGGACTAAGCTCTGATGGCCCCCTACATACATACTAAAGTCATTGCCGAACTCATTGCTGACTCTCACTTTTCTCACTGCGTTCCTGTGTATGGTTTGTACAGTTATCGCAAACCATTCGCCTACCTCTAACTTCTTTAGGGATCACTAGATCACAGAAGGAGGTGTCCTGTCAAAGGCCATCTCAGAGTCAAGGGACATGTTCTTTTATTGGTTTTTAATTATTGGAGGACAATGCATTCAAGAATTTGACATTATTGATAACTTTTCTTGAACTGCTAAGTTAGAGAGTAGAATGGAATACAACATCAGCAACAGTTTACTTTGTAAACTTAAGCATTGGTGCGCGCGCGTGCGCACGCACACACACACACACACACACACACACACACACACGTGTCTATAATGGACTTCTGCACAATTTCTTATTTCTTTATTGCCCACAAGGAGCTAAACATAGAGGGGACAAACAAGGACAGACAAAGGGATTAAGTCGATTACATCGACCCCAGTGCGTAACTGGTACTTAATTTATCGACCCTGAAAAGATGAAAGGCAAAGTCGACCTTGGCGGAATTTGAACTCAGAACGTAATGACAGACAACATGCCGCTAAGCATTTCGCCCAGCGTGCTAACG
>NC_068991.1:16707346-16715045 GCF_001194135.2 Octopus bimaculoides | reverse complement strand
TATATGTATATATATATATATATATATATGTATATATATATATATATATATATATGTATAGATGCATATATATATATATTTGAAAGACAACGTGAATCACATAGATACTGTAAGTTTAGAGGTAATACTTGATAAGTTTAAGCACCTGTATATGCCAGATAGTGGCAGAGGTGAGAGAATATATCAAACATAAATTGAAAACAGAACACAAAGGATATCGTGGTACACGTGTTTCAAGCTTTATAAACAATCTGCTGATGTAATAACAGATTGTTTATAAAGCTTGAAACATGTGTACCGTGATATCCTTTGTGTTCTGTTATTAATTTATGTTAGATAGATAGATAGATAGATATACATATCTATCTATCTATCTATCTATCTATCTATCTATCTATCTATCTATCTATCTATCTCTCTCTCTATATATATATATATATGTTTGTGTGTGTGTGTGGGTATACATTACTGTCTCCTTACCTTGACTTTGCATGATAGGTGTAAACAAGTGTCACCATCATGCACAAAAAACTTCGACTCTGACTCCTCTACTATTGGCACCCCTGACTCTGACTCCACAGCCCTGATTAAGCAGGTGGTGACCTTTGTTTCCAATATTCTGTGGAAACATAGACTGGTCATTGAGAGATATAATCTTGCTTGGAATCAGGTGAGGGTTGTCAACAGGAACGGCCTCTGGCAGTAGAAAATACACCTCAACAAATTCATACATTGGGCTTCTGTCAGTTTCCTTTCAATTTCCAAGTTGACTCACACAGTTTTGGTCAACCCGGAACTATAGTAGAAGGCACTTGCCCCAAGGTGCAGTGCAATGGAACTGAAACTTCATACTTAGGAATCAAGCTTCTCAACCACTCAGCATCCTGCTGTAGTCATTACAGCCAGTGTATATACATATATATATGTAATACAAAGAATATATATGCATGTATACACACATATATGTACATACTTACATCTACATGTGTATATAGATGCATATCAGGGTACAGGACGTTAGAACAATGAACTACAGACAACGGAACGAACACATAGGAAAACAGATAGCCACTTGGAATTAATCCTTCGTCAGCTGCCTCTATTCTAACTAGACGTTTCGAAGATATATATATATATATATAGGTCAGGTGACAGTGTCTGTTGTGATTGTACCTAGGGAAGGAGATTGACTGTCGGGATTTCAGTGTATGGACCCAATGCAACCTCTTTCCTCCTACTTGCCCTCCAACTCATATTTTCCATTGACCACCTTCCCACCCTTTTTTACCATTCACTATATTCATCTGTATCCCCATCACTAACTACCTCTCACTCTCCCCTCATACTCTTGCAACCTCTACTCTCCTACCCTGCCTGATCTTCTGGTCTCGTACTTTGTTCTGTCTATCACATTGTACTCTGTGGGCACATTTTAACACCTCATTACCATCTTCTTTATCTCTTTTTCCAGCTCCACCTCCAATCACTCCTATCATCCCATATATATAATGGTTTCAAATTTTGGCACAAGGCCAGCAATTTTGGGAGAAGGGATAAGTTGATTACATGGACCCCAGTACTCAACTAGTACTAATTTCATACACCCCCACCAAAAGGATGAAAAGCAAAATCAACCTCGGCAGAATTTGAGCTCAGAACATAAAAACAGATCAAACTCTGCTAAGCATTTTCACTCAGAGTGCTAGTGATTCTCTGCCAGTTTGCCACCTTATCATCTCTTATATAATGCAAGCTGTCTTCTCTGTAGCGAATAACCTCTTCCTGTCCCTTTTATCATACTTTAATCTCTCAACATTTGGCACAAAGCCACCTCTCTTTCTGCTATACACTTACTCAGTCATATCCTGCTAACAAATTGTCTTCTAGCTCTTTACTTTCAAAGACAAGTGGGGTAAAAGAAAAAAAGATCTTTACTCAAGAGGCAAGTAAGGTTTAGCGACAAATAGGATTATTCAGCTGTAAAACAGTGCCTCAGTAATTATTCATCAAACTCACTGGGGTCTATATGAACCCGGGAGGTCCATATAAGACCTTTAGCAAAATAGAAAACTGGGGATCCATGGTTGTATTTTAAAAGTGCATGAAAAAATTTGATATGATGTACATGTATTTATTGCAAGAAACAGCTTGGTTTCTTTCTCTAATGTTTTACATAGTTCAACCTACACAAGTTAATGTGTGAAAAAATCAAAGAATTTTGAAAGAATTATCTATAAAACTAGTTTTTTAAACATTGAATGGCTATGGGTGTCCACCAGAATAAAATGGTAATTAAAGGGGTCCACAGATAAGAAACTGGTTGAGACCCACTGGTCTTAGCTAGGCTAGTAAGGGAAAAAATGGATGTAAACTAAATGAAATACACGCACATGCACACATGCATGCATGTACGCGCACACTCACACACACACACACAAACACACACAAATTATTTATATAATATATTTCTCTCTTCATTTCTCTTTTCCATTGATGAATGTATGATCAAAATGTTAAAGACTTCTTCCAATTTTCCTGTTTGTTTTTTTTACCTTATCTTGGTTTTTATGTTTGTACTGTATCCATCCACCCATCCATCCATCTCTATTTACATATGTACATGCATGGGTGTGTGTTAAGAAGTTAGCTTTCCAACCACATGGTCCTGGGTTCAGTCCCACTGCGTGGCACTTTGGACAGGTATCTTCTACTATAGCCTTGGGCTGACAAAAGCCTTGTGAGTGGAGTTGGTAGATGGAAACTGAAAGAAGCCCATCATATATACATGTGTGTGTGTGTGTGTTAGTGGTTTGGCAAAAGAGACTGATAGAATAAATACCAGGGTTTAGATAGAAATAAGTACTGGGGTTGATTTGTTTGACTAAAATTCTTCAGAGCAGTGTCCCAACATGCACACACACACACACACACACACACACACACACACACACACACACACACACACACATACATACATACATACATACATAAAATCAAGGTTAGAAAATACTTCCAGCTCAGAATAACAGTTGACTCTCTTTCAAGGTACAGAATGTGACCCACATTAGAGTACTGCTCACATATTTGGGACAGTGTAGCTTTTCTCTCTCTGCCTCTGTCTGTCTGTCTCTCTTTCTCTCTCCCTCTCTTTCTCTCTCTCTCTCTTTCTCTCTCTCTCTCTGTCCTCCCCAACCCATTGTGAATCACATTCCAAAATAGGCCATCTGACTGACTGATCTGCAAGCTTACCCTCTACATTCATGCTACATCTCTACATATATACATGCTGTTGTTGTTGTCATTGATGGTGTTACTTTTGTTTAGCTCCAGGTCATCCTTGGTCGAGCGAGCCCATACTCAAAGACATTCCAACTTTGATGCATTCCTATTATTTTGTATACTTATAGCTATGTCTGACGTAACTGACTTTTTATTTTTTTTCCCATTTTAAGATGTTAGTGTGTGGTTCGAGAGAGATTTGATTGCTGTTTCTAGCAAGGTGTTTCGTCTGCTGTCCTTACAATGATTTCTGATCTCCTCAACAAGCAAACAATTTGTCATCTTGTTTAGGAGCTGTTTTAACAGTGTTATAGGCCCTTGGGCTAATCAATGCATTGGACTCTATAAGTATTAATTTATTGACTGCAAGCCACAGAATACATAGACCAGGTTTGGGTTCCTACACCCATGAAGCTCTTGGACATCTATTTCCCTAGTTTGCCCTTGCCTTAAGATGACACTGACCTCATTCTCCTATCATCAACCCCATTGTCACATTCCACTGATCTCATATTGAGTACTTTGTACAGACCAGCATACCTGTTTCTGCCCTCATTCTTCATCACTCCCTCTCTCTCTTTCTCTTGCTCTTCCCTCTGGTTAGATAATCTTTACAGCAGCACCCCTGTTCCTGCCCTCTTTCTTGTTAATCCTCTCTTCTTTTCTCTCTTTCTCTTTCTCTGTCTGTCTGTCTCTCTCTATCTGTCTCTCTCTATCTGTGTCTCTCTCTGTCTGTCTGTCTTTGTCTGTCTCTCTCTGTGTGTCTGTCTCTGTCTGTCTCTCTCTGTCTGTCTGTCTCTGTCTGTCTGTCTCTGTCTGTCTGTCTCTGTCTGTCTGTCTGTCTCTGTCTGTCTGTCTCTCTCTGTCTGTCTCTCTCTGTCTGTCTGTCTCTGTCTGTCTGTCTCTGTCTGTCTCTCTCTGTCTGTCTGTCTGTCTCTGTCTGTCTCTCTCTGTCTGTCTCTCTCTGTCTGTCTGTCTCTGTCTGTCTCTCTCTGTCTGTTTCTCTCTGTCTGTCTCTCTTTGTCTGTCTCTCTCTGTCTGTCTGTCTCTCTCTGTCTGTCTGTCTCTGTCTGTCTGTCTCTCTCTGTCTGTCTGTCTCTCTCTCTCTGGCTAGGTAACCATGTACCTCCTCTAGAACAAGACACCTGTTTCTGTCTCTGTCACACTCTAACCATTCATCATCTGATGCAAGTCCACCACCTTCACTGCACCCTCCTGTCTCAAAGATTCCTTGTCTTGCAATGTTACTTAGTTACCTTGCCATTTAAAAAGCATGCAATCCACACTGTGAAGTGGTTGGTATTTTGAAGGGCATTCAGCTGTAAAAACCATGCCAAAACTGACCTTGCTTGTGCTAGTGCCACATAAAAAGCACTCAGCCCACTCTGCGGGGTGGTTGGTGTTAGGAAGGGCAAACAGCCACCGGCTATAAAAACCATGCCAAAACAGACACAGAAGTATGGTGCAGGCTTCTGTCAAACTGTCCAACCCATGCCAGCTATAGTAGAAGACACGTCCACAAGCTGCTACACAGTGGAACTGAACCTGGAGCCATGTGATTGAGAAGGAAGCGTCTTAGCACACAGCCATATCTGTGCCTTATATATACATATGTAAGGTGGTGCTCCAGCATGGGTGTAGTCACATGCCTGAAACAGGTGAAAGAATATATGTATATATATATATATATATGTACACACACACACCCACATATATATTTTGATATTGAAGCTTTTTCTGTTATTCTTTATTAGATCTATGTATGCAAATGTACACATATATGAAACGCATATAATATACATGCTCTTTCATGCTGTCATGGGGTTGTGTAGTTTTTCTGGGGCAGGATATGCAATGAATAAACAAGTGTGTGTGTTTGTGTCTGTTTGTGTGCACGTGTGTGTGTGAGACTTTCAGTGATGTATATTGGCAAAGGGTATAGACATTGTTGAGCAAAATTGAAAAACTGTTGCTTTAAGAATGATGCCCCTTGAGATATTTGTTCTGCATTGAGTTACAGACACTCTCTTGTCACTCTCATTATCAGAAATACAGTGAACCAGTGTTTGGTCTGTTGGAAACGTGTAAGAAAGGATGCCATTGTTTATGAATTGGTGATATACAGTAAATAAAGAATTGTCTGAAATTTCGACTCAAGGCCAGCAATTTTGGCAGGAATGGGGTGTGGGTGGGGTTTACTTGATTATGTCAACCCCAGTACTTGACTGGTCCTTTTTTTTTTTTTTTGTTTTATTGATCCTGAAATAATGAAAAGACAAAGTTGACCTTGGCAGTATTTGAACTTTGAACATAAAGAGCTGGAAGAAATATTGCTAACCGTTTTGCCTGGCAGGCTTACTGTTTTGCCAGTCTGCCAGCTTAGAGTAAATAATAAAACAAATAAACCAGTACCACCACCACCACCACCACCTTGTTATGAATACCACTGCTGCTGCTGCTGCTAGCACTCCTTCTACTACTACTACTACTACTTCTCCTTCCACGACTATTACCACCACAGCCACCACCATAATTACCATCACTATCATAATTAGCACCACTGCCGCCACTACCATTGCCACCCTCACAATCACCACCACATTTGTCAACACTGGTATCACCATCATCATCAGTATCACCACTAACACAGACGGTCAACATGTGTGGCCACCGTGTGACCACTAATCATGCTAGACATAGCAACCACATTCTCACCTCTCTAATCAACTTCGTTGAGAAGGAAAGGCTCATGTATCGGGTAATGTTGTTCTAGATACCCCCCCCCCCTCATAAATAAAGAGTAGGATGGTCATGACTGGAATGCCTTTCATTATAGGTCTGATTAATCAGGGTTGACCTAGGGTTAAACGTCAACAGAAACAACCACTGCCACATCCTACATTCACTGCCTCATCCATCATCCTTGTCATTGACAGCAGCAAGGCTGCATATCTATGAGGCATCCTCTATGTATTCACTTGACTTGCAAGAAATAACAGCCAAATCTCCCTCAAATCATATCCAGAAGTCTTTTAGAAAAAAGGTACATTGGATAATAGTGGAGGTGCAATAGCCCAGTAGTTAGGGCAGCGGACTCGCGGTCATAGGATCGCGGTTTCGATTCCCAGACCAGACGTTGTGAGTGTTTATTGAGCGAAAACACCTAAAAGCTCCACGAGGCTCCGGCAGGGGATGGTGGCGAACCCTGTTGTACTCTATCACCACAACTTTCTCTCGCTCTTACTTCCTGTTTCTGTTGTGCCTGTAATTCAAAGGGTCAGCCTTGTCACACTGTGTCACGCTGAATCTCCCAGAGAACTACGTTAAGGGTACACGTGTCTGTGGAGTGCTCAGCCACTTGCACGTTAATTTCACGAGCAGGCTGTTCCGTTGATCGGACCAACTGGAACCCTCAACGTCGTAAGCAACGGAGTGCCAACAACAACAACATTGGATAATGTAGTCCTCAATACAACTGTATCTTACAAAAATCAAATTGAAATGATCAATGCTG
Source organism: Octopus bimaculoides (assembly GCF_001194135.2). NCBI lineage: Eukaryota > Metazoa > Mollusca > Cephalopoda > Octopoda > Octopodidae > Octopus > Octopus bimaculoides. The sequence goes on along the minus strand of NC_068991.1, from coordinate 16,708,252 downwards.
GAACGCCTTTGATTGTTACACCGATCAGGCATAGCTGTGTGGTAAGAAGTTTGCTTTCCAGCCACATGGTCCCAGGTTAAGTCCCACTGTGTGGCACCTGAGGGCAGTGTTTTCTACTATGGCCTTGGGCTAACCAAAGCCTTGTGAATGGATTTGATAGATGGAAACTGAAAGAAGCCATTTGTATATATGTATATATCTTTGTGTCTATGTTTGTCCACCATTCCTAATTGACAACTGGTGTTGGTGTGTTTACGTCCATGTATCTTAGTGGTTTGGCAAAAATAGATCAATACAATAAGTGCCACCAGGCTTCAAACACACACAAAAAAGGTAAAAACATTAGTACTAGGGTCAATTTGTTTGACTAAAATTCTTCAGGGCGGTGCCCCAGTATGGCTGCAGTCTAGTGACAGAAGCAAGTGGAAGATAAAAGATGTGGGGCTAAACAGCATATAATACTGCCATCACCACCATTACCATCACCACCACCAGTTGTCACCATTACCGTCACCACCGTCACCGCTACAACTATCAAAAAAAATGTTACTCCTACCACCAGTGTCCTTATCACTACTACCACCACCACAAAATAAACCCACTTCTACCACCATCTCTATATCCATCTCTTCCATTACTTCCACCATCACTCCACCATTACAAAATATCTTCATAACCACCACCACCACCACCACCACCACCATCATCATCATGGACACTTCCACTGTTTACCATGTTATTACTATAACCATATTCTACATATTTAAGCTACCTATATCATTCCAACCATTCTTGTCCGGTTTCAGAGTACTTCACAGACTTCCCTCTTCTCACCGTTTGCTTTTCAACTAGAATTCTCTATTTAACCCTTTCTCCAAGAAAAATATTTTGGGACTTCTTTTTCTC
>NC_068991.1:16701835-16706555 GCF_001194135.2 Octopus bimaculoides | reverse complement strand
TATATATATATATATATATATATATATATATATATATTTCGTATATATATTTGGTTTGCAAGATTCTTTATGTGAATTCATGTGTTGAAGCATATTTTATTGTGTCTGGGGTGAGTCATTCTCTTTTTGTGCCTTATTAATTTAACACACTCACCAGTTTGATTTCCACTCATTTACTTATTTCTTTTTACTAAAATTTTTGTTGCATCTTCCAACCTTTACAATAGTCCTTGACTCTGTCCATTCAATGACTGTTGAAAAGGTTGCAAGGCGCAACGAAAATTTTAGTAAAAAGAAATAAGTAAATGACCGGAAATTAGACCGGTGAGTGTGTTAAATCTATAAGGCACTAAAAGAGAATGACTCTCCCCAGACAATAATATATATATATATATATATATTTATATATATATATTCATAGGTGCAGGCATAGCTGTATGATTTAGAAGCTTGCTTTACAACCATGTGGTTTGGAGTTCGGTTCCACTTCCCATCACCTTGGGCAAGAGTTTTATACTACACAACCAAAGACTTGTGAGTGTATGTTTGTACGCACACACACACACACACACACACACACACAAAACCATATCACCATCATCATCATCATATGTCTGTTTTCTAAGCTGGTATGGGTTGGGTGATACAACAAGATCTAAGAGGTCAGAAGACTACACCAAGTAGTCTCTGCTCTCTGCTTTGGCATAGTTTCTGTGGCTGGAGGCCCTTCCTAATGTCACCCACTTTACAGAGTGTATTGGGTGCTTTTAATGTGGCATCAGTAGTGCTGATTTTACCAAGTACCTTGGATCAATGTGGACTAACACACATTAGCCCTGGGCAAGATACTGTTGGTTTAAATGCTAAAGGATGAAATAAATGACCTGATTTCTTCTCTAGCACGGAAGCCAGACAGCTGCGCTGGCAATGAACACGCTCGGACAGTGCTGTTAGTGCTCCACTGGTGCAGGTGCCAGTCATCGAGTATGGTTCAATTACAATTTCGATTTCATATATATATATATATATATATATATAACCCATGCTAGCATGGAAGGCAGATGTTAAACGATGATGATGATGATGATATGTATATATATATATATATATATATATATATATAAATATATTTATATATATATGAATATGTGTGTGTTTATATATTTGTATCTATTATCTATCTATCTGTTTGTCTGTCTATTATTGTTAATGAGGACAACAAACATTAAGGCAAGGCAAACATCAAGTCGTATACAATATTAACCCCCATACTTTCTATCTATCTATCTATCCACACACACACACACACACACACCGAGTAACAGGAGAGGCATTCAGCTATTGAAACCAATTGAAGCATTCATGCATGGTGTAGTCCGCCAACCTGCCTATGAAGTCAGTAACTCTGAGTGCAATAACGCAGCCAACCCATGCCAGCACAGAAAGTAGATGTTAAATGATGATGATGATGGCAGTGTATTCGTATTTGTAAGAAGCTGATGAGTCATTGCTTTACCACCCGCTTCCTTTTCTACCATTGATTGTTCAGGTTGTAAAAAGAGTAACCATTATGTCTGTTACCGAGTACTCCTTTGTTCGTACCTTCTAAGGTAGAACTATCGAAGTACACACCTATGTACTTACATAATAGGTGCAGGCGTGGCTGTGTAGTAAGAAGTTTGTTTCCTAACCACATGGTTCCTGGTTCAGTTCTACTGTGTGGCACCTTGGGCAAGTGTCTTCTACCATATCTTCAGACCGACCGAAGCCTTGTGAGGGGATTTAGTAAACAGAAACTGAAAGAAGCCCTGTGTATGTGTGTATCTGTCTTTGTGCCTGTGCCTGTTCTCCCACTAGCACTTGACAACCGGTGTTGGTGTGTTTACGTCCCCGTAAATTAGCGGTTCGGCATTAGAGTCCAGTAAAATAAATACCAGGCTTAACAAAATTAAGTATTGGGCTCGATTCATTTGACTAAAAAATTTTCAAGGCGGCGCCCCAGCATGGCCGCAGTCTAATGACTGAAACAAGTAAATGATAAAAGAGATCTACATATGTATACAATACACGACGGGGTGCTGAAAAGGTCCTGGCTTTGGGCTAAAAAAAAATACAGGACGATCAGTTAATTACGATTTTATGCAACATATTCCCCTCTAAGATTCATACGCTTATTGCAGTGGTCCTTCTTTTCTCCTAAGCTCTATAAAAGAACTCGGAAGGTTCGGCCTCCAACCAGGCCTTTTGCGACACCCTTAAAGCCAGGAACTTTTCAGCAACCCTTCGTACATTATTACATACACACATACTTACGTACAGTTTCACACATGAGTACATTAGTTGCTAGTCATATATAGCACGGCTGTTACATTTACAAAGATATTTATAATGCTGTAAGATATTTATTATATATCTTTAGTGATTGGAAATAATTTGTAGAACTATTTTCAATTTAGTAAAAACGATTTTTCATGCTTACTATTATAATTTAGCTTCTGTTTTCCTTTTGCATGAAAAAAAAAGAAGAAAAGACGTCTTGTCTTTGTGTCCCACATCACTGGAACATTTAATATGTAAATTTGAGGTGTGGTGGAACTTTCTTCACTTGAAACCACCTCTGGTTCTATGCTACAAATCTCCCGAGCATTTAGCATTCACATTACTCCGTCAAATATAATTCCTATTTATCGACATTGTTTTCATTTAATCATGCATTACCTTATATACTCGTGTACATGTCGCACTCTTAGTTTGGGGTTGTCAAAGTAGGTATTTGCGGTTGACTCGCAGATAGGGTGCGCGAGTTACATCTGGGAAGTTACATGGCCCTTATTTAAATATAAATATTTCTTATTTAAATATAAATAATATTTCTTATTTAAATATAAATAATATTTCTTAAATATTATCAAATATTCTCCTTCTTTTCAAAACTTTACTTACAAATATTAAAACATTTTAGTGGAAGTGACTTTATGAAAGTAGTCAGATTGATAATTCAACTTGACAAAAAAAAAATCGATAAATATCAACTTGACAAGAAAAAAACGTCTTGAACAACTAACAGAACAGAAAAAATGTTACCGAAGAAAAGTATTTATTGCTTTAGATATAGTTGAGTTTCATTTGGGCTTGGTACATTATTTGGGCAGGTACATTATTTGGGCTTGGATATGCTAAAGGTTTAAAGCGATCTAAATTAATGGCTTCCATCAAAATCTCATATTAGCCTATTTAATAATGACAGTTATTATTCTGAAAATTACAGGATGTAGAACACGCATATTAACCATTCAGATATCTGAATGACTACTTTTCTATGCTTGTATGAAACTAGTTAAGGTAGATTTTCTGTGGTTGCTTGCCTTTATTGTTGTCAATCTTCACCCCCGCCCAAACATACAGTAGAGATTATTCATTCAACCAGATAAACTCTACATGTTGAATACATGTACCCCTGGATACAGGTATATGCATGGCTGTGTGATAAGAAGTTCGCTTCTTAAGCCTACATAGTTCCGGGTTCAGTCCCACTGCGTAGCACTTTGGGCAAGTGTCTTCTACCATAGCCCCAGGCCAACGAAAGCCTTCGGAGTGGATTTGGTTGACGGAAACTGAAAGGAGCCTGTTATATGTGTGTGTGTGTGTGCGTGTATGTATTCTTTTATTCTTTTACTTGTTTCAGTCATTTGACTGCAGCCATCCGTCTACCAAATCCACTAACAAAGCTTTGGTCGGCCCGAGACTATAGCAGAAGACACTTGCCCAGGGTGCCACTCAGTGGGACTGAGCCCGGAACCATGCGGTTGGGAAGCAAGCTACTTACCACACAGCCACTCCTGCGCCTGTCTTTGTATCTGTTTGCCTCATACCACCACTTGACAACTGGTATTGTGTTAATATCTCTGTAACTTAGTGGTTCAACAAAATAGAATGATGGAATCAGTACCAGGCTTACAAAACAAAAAAACAAAAAACAAAAAAAATACTGGGATTGATGCATTTGACGAAAGGCAGTGTCCCAGCATGGTGGCCTTTTAATGACTGGAACGAAGAAAATATAAAATATATCTATCTTCTCTGTCCATCATTCGTGGGATTGTTGTGGGGCCAAAGTCTTCAGGTACCTCCCATAAAGTCCTATCAGAAGCAATCATCATTAGACTTTTAGGCTGGAATCCCTAAGTGCGACCAACTGAGATTATAGATATTATCCAACCATCTCATTTTTCATCTATCTCCAGTTCTCTTGCAATTTGGCTTGACTTGAGGAATCCGTCTTGTGATTTGTTCCTGCAACATTTCAACCACAAGTCTGTAGTACAAGCGCTGTAACTTCTCAGTGTGGTCAGACCTAGAAAGACTCATTGGGCTATGTGCCCTGTTGAGTAACATATTCCCGAGATCCTTCAGAGAAACACCATTTCGCCCCCTTGTATTTGCAATTATTCTTTTCCAATATATTGCCTTACCTAACGTTTGTGTTTACATAGAATAAGTACTAGGCTTACAAAGAATAAGTCTTGGGGTCAATTTCATTAACTAAAACCCCTTAAAGCGGTGTTCCAGCATGTCCACAGACAAATGATAGAAAAAAAGTAAATATGTTTGAAGTTTAAAATCACCCCATCAGTACTTAGATTTTTTGGCCGTGATCATTCTTTTACTCTTTTACTTTTTTTCTATCATTTGTCTGTGGACATGCTGGAACACCGCTTTA
>NC_068991.1:16700302-16701652 GCF_001194135.2 Octopus bimaculoides | reverse complement strand
ATATATATATATATATATACAGTTTAGATATAGATTCAAGGTTGAATATGGTATTTATGCGTAGGCACCCTTTTGATTTTTTGATCCGTGTTGCTTATTCTTTTATATATATATATATATACATATATATACACACACACACGACGGGTTTCTTTCAGTTTCCATCTACCAAATCCATCCACAAGGTTTTGGTCGGCCAGAGTCTATAATAGAAGACATTTGCCCAAGGTACCACACAGTGGGGCTGAACCCGGAACCATGTAGTTAGGAAGCAAGCTTCTTACCATACAACCACGATGAAAGCACCCACATATGGCTGTTGCTGAAATATATTCAACCATGTAATAATCATAGAGAATAATATTCTATCTATAATGGTTTATGAATATAAACTCAGCAACTCAAAACTGGTGTGTTGTGCAGAAACAAATGTCGTGATCTACTAAAGCCTGATTAGCCTCCATCCTCGTTATATTATTCTTGTGTTCTTATGCAAAGAGGAGTTCTGCATGCGCATCCAGTCATGAAATATGCCCTACGATAGGATAACATGTGCTAACCAAATAACGATGTTAGAGCTCTTACGTGCATGTTACGAGGTTTTTACTCAAATGATACTAAATATATTGTCTGTGTATGCATATGTATGTATCCACAAACACACACACATATTTATATATGTGGGTTTTTTTATATGCATGCGTATATCTATATGTACTTTACATATGTAGATGTTTTTGCACCATTTTTTAATGCCTGTTTATATATATATATATTTATTTATTTAATGTGTATATGTGTTTTAGTGTGTGTGTGTGTCTATTTTTTTTGCTATACGTTTTCATGTCTGAATAAATTTGTTAATGCAACTCACACATGCACTTATTTACATACACAATATATACTGACGCTCACACATTCTACATAGATGTGTATATGTGTGTGTTCACTGGTCTGTTTAATTGTTCAACATCGCTTGTCTGCTTTTGCCATTATCTCATGCAATCAAACAATTCCTGTGAGTCTGTGTGTGTATGAAAGAGGCTATGTCTGTGTGTGTTAGAGAGAAAGAGAGAAGCAGTGTGTATCAACGAGGCAGCATGACTGTGTGCGTGTGTCTGTACGTGCGTGAAAGGCTCTGCATATATGTGCGTAGGAGAGGTGCATATGAGTATACGTGTGCTTGTCTTGTGTGAGAGTGGGGGGAAGGCAGTGCGTATGCCTGTGTGTGTGTGTATAAATCATAACCTCACATAGATTTGTATCTAATAAACCGTGATGTCTGTCATGTGTGAATGTTTGGTGTGTGTGTGTGTGTGTGTATATAAATGCGTGTTTATATATATATAT
>NC_068991.1:16689732-16699998 GCF_001194135.2 Octopus bimaculoides | reverse complement strand
GTGTGTGTGTGTGTGTGTGTGTGTATGCGTGCTCTTCACATTTTGCGCCTAAGTTCTTTTGTCTCCGTTTTTGTTGTATATATAAACATGTGTATACACTCGTAAATTATACTCATGAATATGCGTGCACACACATACACACATGTAGGACCTTAGCAGGAGTGTTAAATCTCACTTATCACGCACAGGCTTTCTCTCTCTCTCTCTCTCTTATATTTTCTCTCTACTGCTTTTTCTAACCCTCTCATTCTTCCTCTCTCTTTTACAATATCTTATTGTCCACACCTCTATTTTTTGTCTTTATCTCTGTTTTTTTTATTCCCCCTCAGTCTCTTTTTATCTCCTGCTCTCTTTTATTTCTTCCCTCTCTACTCCTCTCTATCTCCCTTTCTTTCTTTCGAAGACCCCCCCCCTCTATTTCTGATTCCTCTCTTTTTATCTCCTCTCTTTCTGCCACTCTCTTTCTGTCTCTCTCTCTCTCTTTCCCTCTATCTACCTCTTTATATTACTCTTTCTTTCTGTTTCTCTCCCTCTATCTACCTCTTTATATTACTCTGTCTTTCTGTCTCTCTCTCAGACTAGGTTCCTATCTTTTAGCTTGCACACGATAGCATTTGCTATATCATTTCCTCTTCAGTCGGCCGATACAGATAGTTTAAAAGATATGTACACACAAACAGTCGAAATCTTTTTTCTTTCACTGGTTTCCACTCTACGGCTGTGGCCATACTGGGACGTGTGTGTGTGTGTGTGTGTCACACGCACACACATACACATACACACAATTATTTTTGCTTGTGCAATGGTTACGAGTAACTGACGGCTTAAAATGATAGCTTGTCTGTTTCAGTCATTAGACTGCGGCCATACTGGGGCACCGCCTCGAATTATAAGTCAAATGAATCGAACCCAGTGCTTATTGTTTTTCAGGCCTGGTACTTATTCTATCGGTCTCTTTTGCCGAACCGCTAAGTTACGAGGTGTGTAATCACACTAAAACCGGTTGTCAAGTGGTGGTGAAAGACAAACTCAGACACAATGATAAACGCATACGACACGGGCTTTTTCAGTCTCTGTTTACCAAATCTAGGTTAATGTTCAGATTAACACCCGCACAATTTTCACTAGGGTGTTAAGGTTATGGTTTAGGGTTACGGTTAGGGATTTAGGGTTAGGGACGGAATACCCTAACCCTAAAACCCCAACCCTAAAACCCTAACCTTAAAACCCTAACCCTAACCCTAAAACTAACCCTAAAACCCTAACCCTGACCCTAAAACCGTAACCGTAACACCCTAGTGAAAATCGTGCAGGTGTTAATCTGAAAATTTACCCAAATCTACTCTTACAGCTTTTGTCGACCTGTGGCTATAGTAGAAAAACACTTGCCCAAGATGCCATGCAGTTGGACTGAACCTGGAACCATGTGGTTGGGAAGCAAGCTTCTAACCACACAGCCACAAATTAAAAAAGAATTCATCAACACAATAATCATCTGCACCTTTGAAAATGTATCATTGCACAATTTTATGGACCCCCCCCCCAAAAAAAAAAATCCTTGTTCTGTATTTATTCTGAACTCTTAACACCCGGTGTTCAGATTCAACTAGGGTCAACTTTGCTTTTCCATCAGTAAAATAATGGGATCGATGATATTGACTTGCTGATGCTTAGAAACAATGGTAGTTTTTCAGATTAACACCTGCTCGATCTTCACTAGGGTTTTAGGGTCAGGGTTAGGGTTTTAGGGTCAGGGTCAGGGTTAGGGTTTTTAGGTTAGTTTTAGGGTTAGGGTTAGGGTTTTAGGGTTTGGGTTAGGGAATTCCGTCTGTAACCGTAACCCTAAACACTAACCCTAACCTTAAAACTAACCCTAAAACCCTTACCCTAGCCCTAAAACCCTAACCCTAACACCCTAGTGAAGATCGTGTGGATGTTAATCTGAAAAATTACTGAAACAATTATTAATAAAGTTATGAGAAAAATTTGGCAGTGGGGCAGCAAACTATAGTTATGCCGTGTGTGCATGTGCACATGTTTAATCTATAACTGCAGTGTGACAAAATATATTTTGTTTCATTACAAGGCTCTTCAGGAACTATCTGTGGTGTGATTTATTTTGTTGGACTTACAGCTGACAGACACTCAGTTGTGTGAGTTCTTTATCGTAAGCAGCCTGGCTATGTTCCTGAGTATCTATCATCCTGAAGAATATATGGCATGTGGTGGTTGTTGTATTGGGTGTGCTACCACACCCAATGCCACCAAATTTCAAGCAAGGCTATAACAAAAGTTTTCCATTAAGATTTGTGATTAAATTAATTAGTAAGGTTAATGCTTATAATGAATTTGCCATTTTCCATGGGTGTGCAACGCACACCTAACATACCCAGAATATATGCCTCTGATATATATATATATATATATAGAGAGAGAGCAATAAGAAAATGGAGGGGGTTAATAGGTGGTATTCATCAACTTATAGACATTATATTATGTCAGTTTATTTATTTACTAAAAAGACAATCATAACAATATACATACATGTATGACATATTATGCCTTATGTATATAATATATAAAATATCAGTAATTATTAAAATATAACATATAGCAATAGAAATTGGGATAATATCTCACAGCTGTTTCAGCCAAGAGGCAATAATATCTCATTCTACCTTTATCCCTCCAGTGAACTGAAGTAATTAGTAGATGAAATTGAGGTACTTGGGTGTTTCTCTAGGCTTCGTCAGAGATTTTAGAAAGTACATAAGGTTAAGATATAAATATAAATACACACATATATACATACTTGAAAATATACATAGATATACATAAATATGCATAAATACATATACCTACACTTAAATGTACATATATATATATATATATATATATATATATATATTCGTTGCCCTTTTAAAGCCTAGCCAGGCTCATGGGCCCGGTTTCCTGGTTTCTATGGCGTATGTGTTCCCCCCCAGCTGGGCAGGATGCCAGTCCATTGCAGCGTTACTCAAGAAACAGGAAGAAAGAGTGAGAGAAAGTTGGGGCGAAAGAGTACAACAGGGGTCGCCACCACACCCCGGCCGGAGCCTCGTGGAGCTTTTAGGTGTTTTTGCTCAATAAACACTCACAACGCCCAGTCTGGGAATCGAAACCACGATCCTCCGACCGCGAGTCTGCTGCCCTAACCATTGCGCCTCAACATATATATATATATATATATATAAAACAGATGATGATATCTTTTATCTTTTGACTGTTTCAGTCATTGGACAGTGGCCATGTTTGGGCACTACTTTGAAGGGTTTAGTTGAACAAATTGACACCAGCACTTAAAAAAAAAAAATCTGGTGCTTATTCTACCAGTCTCTTTTGCCAAACCACATGTCAAGCAGTGCTGGGTGACAAACACAAAGACATGCATACATAAATATATACATGTGCTGGTACCATGTAAAAAGCACCCCCATACCCTTTAGAAAATGGTTGGTTTTAGGAAGGGCAGGCATCCAGCCATAGAAACCAAGCCAAAGCATATGACCGGAACATGGTGCAGCACCCAAGCTCGCCAGAACTATCCAAGTTGGCTAACCCATGCTAGCATGGAAAGCAAATGTTAAATGATGAGGGGCTTTCTGTTTCCATCTACCAAATCTACTCCTTAGGCTTTGGTTGGCCCGAGGTTATAGATCAAACCTAGAGCCATGCAGTTGGGAAGCAAACTTGTAACCACCCAGCTATGCCTGTACCTTTGTGTGTGTGTGTGTGTGTGTGTATGCACAAAACTCTTTCCCTTGGGTCACTTTTGTAACATCCTGCCGATGAATAATAATAATAATAATAATAATAAAGTATATATTCTTGTGTATCGAGTTCTACTTTCCTATTTCTCCTGTTTGTTCTATCCACCCATACATGTGGTGTGTGTGTGTGTGTATATGTATGCCCATTTCTTAGTCTGCTGTTTGCATGCAGTTTCTTTTATACACTTAAACACAAGAAATAGAAACACGACTACAACCAACACCCACCACCACCAACAACAACAACAGTAGCAGACACATACACCATTATATAAGATTGATTTCCTTTCAGTTGGTGTATAGGCCTTAAGTTTCTGATATGAAATCCAAACAATGTAAAAAGGAGCTATATATATATATAACCTAATGGTTTAAGATATGGCGATGAATTGGCAAATTCATTCGAGTGTCAGACAAAATTCACAGCGATGTTTTGTTTCGGTCCTTTATGTTCTGAGTTCAAATGCCACCGAGGTCAGTTCTTGCCTTTCAACCATCGATAAAATGAAGTGTTTGTCAAGTACTGGGGCTGAATTTATATTTCTACACTATCCTTTATTTAAATGAAACAGGAGAAATAACAAGGTATATGTTGTTGTTGTTGTTGTTGTTGTTGTTGTTGTTTAACCTGAGATGAAACATGATTGACGAGAATTTAAGAGACCAAAGGTGTTCCAGGTGTTACCATCCCATCTTTTTACTCTCAGTCATGGTGTTAAATTGTTTAATGAGGCAAGAAATTGTAATCTTTATTGCTGTTTAGTTTGAAGTTAACCCTGTGCTGGAGCAGATAAACTTATTTTACAATATCAAATTTCCAAACCTTTTCTTAAAAGAAAATTAGCCCTTTGACATTTAAACTGGCCGTAACTGTCCCAAAATATTTTACCTGTTTTTATTCAGGCTGACTGGATTCAGCCTCTCCCATCTATCCTACAATGCCATTCTGAAAATAAACAGCCACATCACTGAAATCTCAAAGCTACAAGATAATGCATGATTGATTTGAAACAATAAGAATAAATAAGCGCTACACCTAAAGTAATCAGAATGCTAAAGGGTTAAAAGCTGGAAAACATCCATCCACAATGCATCGGCAAGGGTATTGGATTTGTAGAGTCATCAGGTTTCTATACCTAAAGGCGCAGGAGTGGCTGTGTGGTAAGGAGCTTGCTTACCAACCACATGGTTCCGGGTTCGTTCCCACTGCATGGCACCTTGGGCAAGTGTCTTCAACTATAGCCTCGGGCCGACCGAAGCCTTGTGAGTGGATTTGGTAGGCAGAAACTGAAAGAAGCCCGTCGTATATATGTGTATATATATATATATATATATATATATATATATATATATATATATATATATATATATGTATGTGTGTGTATATGTTTGTGTGTCTGTGTTTGTCCCCCCCAACATCGCTTGACAACCGATGATGGTGTGTTTACGTCCCCGTAACTTAGCGGTTCGGCAAAAGAGACCGATAGAATAAGTACTAGGCTTACAAAGAATAAGTCCTGGGGTTGATTTGCTCGACTAAAGGCGGTGCTCCAGCATGGCCGCAGTCAAATGACTGAAACAAGTAAAAGAGTAATGCTTTGAGGTGTTTAGTTGTAGCTCTTTGCATTCTGAGTTCAAATATCCTTGAGACCAGCTTTGTTGTTTATCCTTCTGGAGTTGATTGAAATCAAGTATAAATGAAACCCTGGGATTCATGTAATTGAAATCCTGCCCCACTGAATGGTGAAACCTTGTGCATTTGTTATTACGAATTTTATTAGCTATTTATGTATTTTAACCCTTTTGTTAACATATTTCTATTGAAATACACCATGTTTGTTCCAATTCTATTTTGAAAAGAATGTAGGACATAGTAAAATCACTTTGTTCTTATTAAGCTGGCGTCTGAATGGTGGAAAGTTTTCATTTAGATCTGTTTAAAACAGGAAGCTTCTGTCATAGAACCAAGGTGGTTTTGGGCAGGTTGATATTAAAAGGGTTAATACATGCTGATAAAAACCATTGCTCATTTCTCTGGTCTCTAGTTTTTTTTCCCTCTTTTTCTGCCTCATGATTTTCTAACAAAAGCAACTATGAATACCTTGTCTGTCTGTCTATCTGTCTTTCTCTCACACACATACACACTAAAACACTCTGACATGTACATATTCTCTCTTCATACTGGCACACACATACACTCTCTCTCACTTTATTACTTACTCTTCTCTGTTAGACACAAGTCTCTCACCACTTCTCTTTCTTTGTGGAAAAACTGAAGATCGTTTACTATTCCAACAAACCTCAACAGACAACAGATTAGATTTGAAACAGTGTGGTCCTGGAGCGAGGATATGTACTTTTTGTTGTTTAGTCCCAGGTCAGCACTGGTATTGAGTTAACTTATGATCAAAGACTGTCCAGATGTGTTAATCTGGTATCTATTTCAAACATAGCGTATCAAGAAGTGCATCATGAAATGTTTTCTTCCATTTCAAGACATAAGGTGTGTAATTTGAGGGAGATTTAGCTAATGTTCCTAGCAGGGTAAAGAACCATTTAGAGATTTCTTTGTTAGCTTGTGAATTGTTGTTGTTGGCACTCCGTCGCTTACAACGTCGAGGGTTCCAGTTGATCCGATCAATGGAACAGCCTGCTCATGAAATTAACGTGCAAATGGCTGAGCACTCCACAGACACGTGTACCCTTAACGTAGTTCTCGGGGGATATTCAGCGTGACACAGAGTGACAAAACTGGCCCCTTTGAAATACAGGCACAACAGAAACAGGAAGTAAGAGTGAGAGAAAGTTGTGGTGAAAGGGTACAGCAGGGTTCGCCACCATCTCCTGCCGGAGCCTCGTGGAGCTTTAGGTGTTTTCGCTCAATAAACACTCACAATGCCCGGTCTGGGAATCGAAACCGCAATCCTATGACCGCGAGTCCGCTGCCCTAACCACTGGGCCATTGCGCCTCTACTTATAAGTCTAGTGCTTATTCTATCAATTTCTTTTGCTAAACTGCCAAGTTATGGGGATGTAAACTCACCAACACTGGTTGTCAAGCGATGGTTGCGGACAAATACAGACACAAAGACACATAACCAATCACAGCGTTTGTGCTTTCTAAGGTTAGTGGAATAGAATAAGAAACCAGGCAAAGAATGGCAACAGGATCGGCATGTGGGGGTAAAATACTGACTGAAACAAGTCCCTGTCTAATCCATGCTCGCATGGGAAAAGAGATATGAAATGGATAAATGAACTCACTGATAATGATATTGTTGACGATGATTATGATAGTAGTGGGTTTAGAACTATCGTCCCTTTCACTCTGACCTGTAGATCAGTACTTTTAACACTTGAGCCTTGCCTTATCAACCACTCTGTCTCACTATCCCTCCTACATGAGCTTCTAATGCTACAGTCGTATCAAACCAACTTGATAGCATCTACGCAGTCAGTTACTCAACCTACTAGAAATAGCTGCCAAATCCTCCTCAAATCACACCGTACCAATTTAAGAAAGAACATGTGGGATAGTGTGATCCTGGGCTCCCTGTACATAAGAAAAGGATGGGATGGTCATGGTCGGAACACTTTTGATTAACCCTTTCGTTACCAACTCGGATGAAGCCACCTCTGGCTCTGTGGTACAAATGTCTTGTTTTCATAAGTTTTGAATTAAAATCTTCCACCAAACCTTAGTCACAATTTATGTTCCTAACACTAGCTTAATGGTAACTAAGTTATTTTACTAAATTCTTTGTTATATTTAAAGTAATTGAAAAAAATGCAGAGCATCTCAAAATAAATATAGTAACGAAAGGGTTAAGGGTCTGCTTGATCAGAATTGGACCTGGGGTTAAATAACAACATTTGTATTGGATGAAGATGAGTGATTGATCTTGATTTATGAAGAACAGCCTGCAACACACGGATTGGATATGGCATTTTATGACTTTTGCGTGACATTCCTAATGTTATAACTATATAAATATAATAACTTTCTATGTTAACATTTTGTAATATAATCTTTAGAGGTTTGACTGACGATTATGTTACAGCTAAATTATTAATTTGACTAAATTATTAATTTGAATAGTTTCGTTTCTCTTACTCTCTCATTCACTCAGGCTTTCCTCTTCATAAAATTTTTATGATTTTGCTGAGTGTAAATATATTGTGATTGTTTTCTGTACTACATATGATGTTTTTGTTAAATTATTATTATCATTATTATTATAGTGGTTATTGTAGTGGCTTGGCCTGATTTGCGACGAGAAATCTTAATATATAAAAGTTAATGTATGTATGTATTTATGCATGCATGAATAAATATAATGTACAAGCACAAACATTTCATAAAATTTTCACGGCTATACTGCATTTGAAATTTACTTTTTTATCTGTATTAACAACCCCCCCCCACATACACACACACATATACGACGGGCTTCTTTCAGTTTCCATCTACCAAATTCATTCACAAGGCTTTGGTAGGCCCAAGTTTATAGTAAAAGACATTTGCCCAAGGTGCCATGCAGTGGGACTGAACCTGAAACCAAGTGGTTGGGAAGCAAGCTTCTTATCACACAGCCATGCCTAGTGTTTAAAAGTTAATTAGACTTTAAATGGCATCCACTAGTGGATCCCTGGTTTGGGAGTTTCAATGTTTCAAGAAGTGTGGACCCCACCTCTTATCCCCTGTTGTTTCCAGGTCTACTCTGACCTAGTGTAGTAACACTTGTCAGGTCCCAGTTATGAGTTAAACAGCATGTAACCACCTGAGTCAGTATATGTTGAAATCATGGGAGGCACAAAACTTCCCTCACTTCAAAAAAAAAAAAAGAAAAATAGATGAAAGGCAAAATTGATCTTGGCAGGATTTGAACTTAGAGTATATGGATTCAGAACAAATACTGCAGAGCATTCTACCCAGTGTTTTAAAGACTCTACCAGTTTGCTGCCTCAATTCAAAATATCCCATTTTGTCACTGAGGCAGAACCAGTTTTACTATTCATCATGTCATCTTGTTGAGCTCAGTTAGGATCTGCTTAACCCAATCACACCGTCCATCATGAGTCTGCTTATCATTCTGGGAGTCAGAAGGGCAATAGCATAATGTCCATACTGAGCTGGGCATTGCAGGTCTTTTATGCTAGGTGGCCGTCTTCATCATCGCCATCATTATTGTCATTTAACATCCGTTTTCCATGCTGGCATGGGTTGGCAAGCTAGAGACCAGAGTTGGCAAACTAGAGAGCTGCACTAGATTCCAGTCTGATTTGGCATGGTTTCTATTGTTGAATGCCTTTCCTAATGCCAACCACTTTACAGTGGTTATATCGAATCAGTGAATGTCTATGATGAGGTGCCCATTGGAGTGTATCACTAATGAGTCTTTGCTTAGCTCTCCATTAGTCCTGCAAAGTGCACACAACAATCTCTTTGCATGAAGATTGTTATTCAGTCTTTGCTTAGGCAGATGCTTTTACCACAGGATATTCAGAATAGTCTGTTACACACCTGTCTTCCAGTTACAATCAAACTCTTTTGCAGTTTCTGATGAATGCAACAAAAGATTGTCTTTCAGTTTGATATGTTCCATTTCATTATCAAAACATTCTGGTGAAACCACATCCAAAGAAATCAGGCTGGATGGTTTATTTAAGGGATAAAATAACCCTACCAAATTTGACTCAGCCCCATCTTTATAAAGAGATGCAGAGCCACAGTAGGTGAAATTGTAATGGTCATGTTTTTCTTCTTCTTCTTCCAATTTTGATGGTTGGGTAACATGTTCTTTGGTGTCTATAAAATAGTACTATTTCAGTTGTGGTCTTGTTCTTTTGTTAAAGCTCCCCCTTGGGCTGTGGCTGAGTGACTGGTTCATTTCATTTTCTGGTGTGAAGAATGTGGAATTGGTTGTGTTCCTAAGTGACACATCTACTGTGTGATTTTCAATGAGGTCAGCATTGACTGAGAAGCGGGGTAAGATTTTACTGAGGCAGTCTACAGCTTAACACTTATTATTACTCTTTTTCTGTTGAAATACACTTTGTCAATTAATCTTGAAAATAATGAAGAATTTAGTAAAATAACTTTGTAATTATTAAGCTAGTATTTGGAACACAAATTAAAATGAAATTTTGATGAAGACTTTAACTTAAATCACAAACAGGGAATTTGTATTATAGAACCAAAGGTGGTCCTTCTAAAAATTATTACTTCTCTTTCTCTATATAGGGTCCCTGGAATGTAGCAAGGGATTAATTCCTTGCCCAAAGTGCCCTGTTTTATTACTCAGGCATCTATTACTCAAGGAATTTGTATTATAGAACCAAAGGTGGTCCCTCTAAAACTTATTACTTCTCTTTCTCTATATAGGGTCCCTGGAATGTAGCAAGGGATTAATTCCTTGCCCAAAGTGCCCTGTTTTATTACTCAGGCATCTATTAC
>NC_068991.1:16687785-16689482 GCF_001194135.2 Octopus bimaculoides | reverse complement strand
ATTATTACTTCTCTTTCTCTATATAGGGTCCCTGGAATGTAGCAAGGGATTAATTCCTTGCCCAAAGTGCCCTGTTTTATTACTCAAGCATCTATTACTCAGGGAATTTGTATTATAGAACCAAAGGTGGTCCCTCTAAAACTTATTACTTCTCTTTCTCTATATAGGGTCCCTGGAATGTAGCAAAGGATTAATTCCTTGCCTAAAGTGCCCTG
The DNA here is from genome assembly GCF_001194135.2 of Octopus bimaculoides. Lineage (NCBI taxonomy): Eukaryota > Metazoa > Mollusca > Cephalopoda > Octopoda > Octopodidae > Octopus > Octopus bimaculoides. The sequence goes on along the minus strand of NC_068991.1, from coordinate 16,689,267 downwards.
TTTTATTACTCAGGCATCTAGTCCCGGAAGAATTGTTAGTACTGAAGAAAATGCTTTGTAGAATTTATTCCTGCCCGTTATGTTCTGAGTTCAAATCCTGCTGAGGTCAATTTTATGTGCCATTCCTCCAAGGTTGATAAAATAAAGTACTAATGAAATAAAGTACCAGTCAAATACTGGGGTCACTGTAATTGACTAAATCCCCTCCCCACCGAATTGCTGGCCATTGTACCTAAATCAGTAACAGTTATTATTACCTCCTCCTGCTACTCTTTTTCTTGCATGTTTCTGTTGAAAGTAACAGGGATTAACTCTCTCTTTAAAATGTCTCATTTAATTGTTGAGATTGCAGTACTTGTATTCTCTTGTCTTTTACTTCTTTCTTTATTTTATACTGCTGCCAGCTGCAGTAGCAGCAGTACCACCACCACTTTCACCACCACCACCACCACCACACTACCACCACACCATCACCACCCTACTACCAATTAACAGTATTGCCGGCAGTAGCATAACAAGAAGCACCACTACAACCACCACCATCACCACTACCATTGCCAACACTTACTAATAATAGCCCTACAAGTACCACCACTGCCACCACCACCACCACCACCATCACCATCACCATCACCACTGCCATCACCACAACAACTACCTCTACCATCAATAACACCATGACTTGCAGTTGTAGTCTTGACTTCATTACCCCCACCACCGTTTTGTATGCTGATGGTAGTGGTGGTGGTGGTGGTGGTGGTGGTCACCCTCCTATAGTTTTAAAAGAAAACTTTCTCCATGTCTCTCTCTAGTGTCCTTCACATTGCACAGAGATACTATCCAGCACACATACACTAAAGAACATGCAGATGCACACTATAGAATACACACACACACACACACACACACACACACACACTATTCACAACATACATATTGTACAATAAATATACAATGTGTGTACAATAAATATACAATATGTGTTTATGTAGGGTACTATGAGGTGCACTGTGCATATAATAGTATAGTCTAGGCTATTGTCTGGTGTATTTTGGATGTGTAGTATAGTATAGTATCTGGTGTAGTCTCTGTGTGTTATAGTGTAGAGTGTGTGTGTTTGTGTGTATAATAGTGTGTGGTTGTGTGTATTATAGTGTGTATGTGTTACAGTGTGGAGATGCAATGGCCCAGTGGTTAGGGCAGCGGACTCGCAGTCATAGGATCGCGGTTTTGATTGCCAGACCGGGCGTTGTGAGTGTTTATTGAGCGAAAACATCTAAAGCTCCACAAGGCTCCAGCAGGGGAAGGTGGCGAACCCTGCTGTACTCTTTCACCACAACTTTCTCTCACTCTTACTTCCTGTTTCTGTTGTGCCTCTAATTCAAAGGGTCAGCCTTGTCACACTGTGTCACGCTGAGTATCCCCGAGAACTACGTTAAGGGTACACGTGTCTGTGGAGTGCTCAGCCACTTGCACGTTAAT
>NC_068991.1:16686618-16687659 GCF_001194135.2 Octopus bimaculoides | reverse complement strand
GGAGTGCCAACAACAACAACAACAATGTGTTACAGTATAGTGTGCATGTATTGTAGTGTGGAATAATATGTATGTATTATATAGTGAGTATTGTATGGGATAGTGTCTTATAGTATGTATGTATGTGTATTATAGCATGGGGATTGTTTGTATGTTATAGTGCAGTGCATATGTACTATAGTGTGTAGGGTTTGTGTGTATGTAGTGTAGTGTATGTGTGTATTATAGTGTAGTGTGTGTATTGTGTAGTGTATGTATTGTAGTATGTAGAGTTTATATGTATGTAACAGTGTGTGTGTGTGTGTGTGTATTATATTGTCTAGTATATTCTTACTGATTCAGCCTAAGTCCGATTTGGTAGGGCAGATGAGCCTTATAGAGGGTTTGGTTATGAAATCCACTTTGTGGTCTTTAATGTTGAAATGCGGAACTCTTGGGTTGTAGGGCTCTGTGTGATTGTCTACTTCAAGTTTGTTCACCAGTTTACAGTGGCTGGTGTTAATGGTATCCAGGGCAGATGTCAGGGCTCTCTTGTAGGACTTGTACAAGTCCTTCCTAATAGAGCCAGTGTATTCCTCAATAGTTAGTGAATATATATTTCTGTATTCCTCTATCTACTGTTTTACTCTTTATTCTTCTATCTACTATGTTACTCCTTTATAAACTGTGAATTCCCTTTCATACTCACCTTGTCCCTGATGACAGAATTCCCAGTGTATGAAGATGCTAACTTGGGATATTCCAGAAACAACTGTAAGATGTCCAATAATTAATTAATTAACTAATCAATTAATTACCTCAAATTCCCCTTACTCTAATCAAATATTCTAAATGACTTGAGATACTTGTCCTGACTTGGTTTTTGTTGGCCTTTTCCCTCTAATATATATATATATATATATATATATATATATAAATATATAGTTTTAGGGAAAAGAACCAAGATTCATGAACTGATCGATGAAAATCCACTGTCACATATAGAAAAATTAATAATTAAAAGCACAATAAAACTATATATTTATATTTATTTTACTCTGT
>NC_068991.1:16684513-16686170 GCF_001194135.2 Octopus bimaculoides | reverse complement strand
TATATATAACGTCTAGTTAGAATAGAGGCAGCTGACGAAGGATCAATTCCAAGTGGCTATCTGTTTTCCTATGTGTTTGTTCCGTTGTCTGTAGTTCATTGTTTTAACGTCCTGTACCCTGATATGCATCTATATACACATGTAGATGTAAGTATGTACATATATGTGTGTATACATGCATATATATTCTTTATATTATATATATATATATATATATATATATATATATGTGTGTGTGTCTATATATGCATACCCATGCCGGCCTTGATGATGACGATATATACATACATACACATACATACACACTGTATGTAAACTTGTTAAAAGTACTTCTTGTTCTGAGAGAAATAATTGCGGTTTATAGTCAGTGGCAGCTGTCATCATCATTGTCTTGATCGTCATCATCATTCATATTATTTTTATCTTCATTGACATCATTATCTCGTTATCATCATCATCATCATCCTAATCATTGTCATCATCGTTGTCATCGTCACTGACAACAAAAACATCAACCAAACAACAGCCAATCTGAAGATATTCAGAATTGTCATGATTACTGTTATCGCATATCTATCCACTGTTATCATCTTAATCATCATTACCATATTCATCACCATCATCATCATCATTACCATCATCATATAAACATTATTACATCCCTAATAAATGTTTTATCATCATAGCTCCCCCATCCCCACCCTCACCCCCCCTCTGCTAATTATCATGGTCATCAAGGTTAGCAGCAGTGTGTGTGTGTATGTATGTGTGTGTGTGTGTGTGTGTGTGTGTGTGTGTGTGTGTGTGTGTGTGTGTGTGTGTGTGTGTGTGTGTGTGTGTGTGTGTGTGTGTGTGTGAAGTTTGTGTTTGTGTCTAAGAAGACTCTACTTCTGGTATCATCACCATCACCATCACCATCACCATCACCATCATCATCATCGTCATCATCATCATCGTTTTCTTTGAGTCACAGTCATTATACACCTTAGCACTCACCACTGCCTCTACTATCAGTGGTGGTTGTGGTGGTGGCTGTAGTGGTGGTGGTGATAATGATGACAGTGATGTTGATGATGGTGTTAATTCTTGTGATGGTGGTGGTGGTGATGGTGCCGGCAGTGGTGCTGTGGATTGCTATTGTCGTGCTGATGGTAATGATTTTTGTGATTATGATGACGATGATGATGGTTGTAGTGATGGTAGTGGTGGTGGTGGTGGTGGTGGTGATTGCACTGCAGATAATGGTTGGTGGTAGTGGTGGCAATTATGTTGATGGATGATAATGATGTTGACGATGATGAAGCTAGCAGTGATTACTGTCAATTATGGTTCTGATGTTGGTGATAGTGGTGATTGTAGAGTTGGTGGCAGTTTGTGGTGATGGTAGTGGTGCCAGTGGCAATTGTAGCCATGGTAGTTATGACAGCTGTGATTATAGTTTCTCATGTTAGTGATGGTGGTAGTGATAGTCTTGGTGGTAGTGATGCTGTTGGTGGTGGGGGTGATGGTAGTGGTGTTGTTGTTGGTGGTGGCAGTGGTGTTGGAGGTGGTGTTGGTAGTCGTGGTAATGGTATTGGAGAATAAAATAATTGAAAATATAAGAACCCAGATTCTCAAATTATCACTTTCCTTCCCTCCCTCCCTCCCTCCCTCACTC
>NC_068991.1:16675453-16684491 GCF_001194135.2 Octopus bimaculoides | reverse complement strand
CGTTTAGCATGTTTAAAATATAAACACGTATTCTCTGTTCAATGCTAGGATAATCAGTGATAAAACTACTTTTAATTTATGGTGCCATTACATGACACCGAATATATTACAGGGCAAAAAAATCCTCTGGGAAGAATTCACTATACATTACAATATCAATTATTGGTGTCAAGAAAGCTTATTAAAAAATAAAGTCTCTTTTTGTACAAGAAGGAATATTTTACACCTCGTAATAATAATAATTTTCTTACTGTTGTTGTTGCTGCTGTTGTTGTTGTTGTCGTTGTTGTTGTTGTCACGGTTGTTTATTCCCAGGGCTCAAACCTCATTGAGTAGACCTGTGACCCGAAGCATTCCCACCAGAACCATCCACTTTTTTGATGGGTAACTATTTCTAAATTGGACCAAATCAATTCTAGAAGCTCCTTCATTGGCTCCAAGAAGTTGCTTGTTAGGTTCCTGTGAGTGTATACCTGATACACTAGACCACCACTACCACTGTCAATATATACCTTGGATGCACTAGAGCACCACCATTATGTATTGCAGGTCCACTTGATTACCCCCACCACTAGACTGCCTGTAGTTGCAACAAATTTTCTTTCATAAATGGTCTTTCTCCATCATTGGCTGTTTTTTATATTGTTGTAACATCATTTCTTTCATAAATGGACTTTTGTGCCAAAGGCTTTGTGGTTCAACACCACCAGTATAGACTATTATCTTCAACGCCCTTTCTTTCAGAAATAGGCTTTCTCCACCATTGGTTGTTTTTTTATTTTGTTGCAACATCCCTTCTTTCATAAATGGACTTATCCACCAAAGGCTTTGAGGTTCAACACTGGCAGTGCAGACTATTATGTTGTAATACTTCAGGCTTTCTCCACTATTGGCCTTCTTCGATTGTTGTATCACCTCTTCTTTTATTAATAGACTTTCTCCACCAGAGTCTTTTCATTCAACATCACCAGTGCAGACTATTCTATGCTGCAACACACCTTCTTTCAAAAATAGACTTTACCTACCAGAAGCTTTTGCTCATCAATTGTACATTGCCATTACATTTAGCAATGAACTGAGCCAACGAGGCAACCACTATGTGGCCATTTAACCTAGAAATAGCAATCATATCTTTCTTAAATTACATCCGGCTGTCTTCAGAAAGGAAGGATGCAATGAGCAATGTACTCCTAAAATAATACACAAATATGTGATAGTCATGGTTGGAGTGACTTTGATTGTGGGCCATTCTTGCTCGAGGTTGATTTGAGGCCAAGCAACTACAGCAATAACCTTCTTCTTCTCTCTCTCTCTCTCTCTCTCTGTCTGTGTCACTCTCTATCTTTCAAACTCAGTTTCTTTCTCTCACTTTCTCTCCCCCTCCAAGACACTTATTTCAACCAAGAGGAAATGTTTGATGTTGCTAAACATTTCTCCAATTACAAATGCCTCTGCCATATACAGCAATAAACTGACCTTGCCCACCTCTTTCTCTCTTTGCCTCTCTCTTTTACTTTGTCTAATTTTTCTTTCTCTTTCTCACTTTCTCCGACTTTCTCTTTTTTCCCAGGAATGGCTAGTATTGATAAATATTCATCAATTATACAGTGTTTCTATTGCTTACAGTGATGGAACACACCAATCTCTCAATATCACTCCTCTCTTTTTCTCTCCTTCTCACTTCCTCATAATCTCCCCTTTTCTCACTCACTCCTATTTATCCGTCTATCTTATTTCTCTCCCTCATTCTTCACAGTACATGTTTCAAACTGAAGGAAGGTCTATTATTGATAAACACTTGTTAATTATATAGTGTTTTTGCTGTCTATAGCATTGGTCTTCACCTCTCTCTGTCTCTCTCTCTCTCTCTCCATTGTACATATTTTTGACCCAGAGGTTATTGATAAGCACTTGTTAATTATATACTGTTTCTGCTGTTTATAGTAATAGTCTGCATTTTACTTTCTCTTTCTCCCTTTTCATTGTACATATTATTTTAACCCAAAGGAAGGTTTGTTATGGAGAAACACTTGTTGATTATATTACATTTCTGCTGCTTACATCAATAGATCACTTCTCTAGCTCCCTTTCTCTTTCTCTCCATGGCATATATTATAGCCGAGAAGAAAGACTTGTTCATGCTATAGGTTTTGGGTCCACCCTACACAATTCCTGATAACACTGGATGCCAAAGCACAAGACCAAGAAGTTAGTCTGTTGTTGCTGTTATTGTTGTTGATATTGCTCGTTTACCAATGCGTATCACCGACATCCTGGAGAGTAACTGAACCAATGCCTGGTAATCATGCTGGTCTCAGAACCTCTTGCAAAAGAATATCATATAGTGATTTACTGTTGCTGAATTCCAAAATTCCTTGCAGTAAGAACTTAAACAATGCATATATGTTGCATAGTGTAGATACAATTTCTAGCAGATTGAGTGACCACAAAAAGGTTCTTGTTCTCACTTCGAGTGTATGCATGCATGAGTGTATATGTATATTTTTCGTTGATGCCTTTCAGAATAGGATGTAGACTCCAGTTGGAAAACTTGCTTCCCAACTACATGGTCCAGGGTTCAGTCCCACTGCATGGTACCTTGGGCAAGTGTCTTCTACTATAGTCTTGGGCTGACCAAAGCCTTGTGAATGGATTTGAAAGAAGCCTGTTGTATATATGTATAGAGTATAGGCTCGAAATGTTAAAGACATTCTGTTTGTTTTCTACACCACCTGTCTTCGTCTTTTGTTTTTTTTTGTGAATTCTCCCTATATATGTATATATATATATCTGTGTGTGCATCTTTATGCCTCTGTTTGTCCTCCCCACCACTATTTGAAAGCCAGTGCAAGTGTGTTTTTCATCCCTGTAACGTAGCAGTTCAGCAAAAGAGGCCAATAGAATAAGTGCCAGGCTTTTAAAATAAATACTGGGGTCAATACATTCAACTGAAAATTGTTCAAGATGGAATATTTTTTTGGTACTGTTGAATTTAGTTATTTATTTTATTTATTTGGAATTAAAAAAAAAAATTTATGATGTAAAATAACAGAAATTTAGTTAATCTTTTTAAAGAGAAAATATTCAAGAATATTTTATTTTATTCATTTATTTTTTATGAAGTAAATTAATAACAATTGTTTTCAATGGTTAGAAAGTAAATAGCATAAAATATGGTAAAATAAAAAAAGATATCAATTGTTTTCAGCGGCTGGAGGTTAAATAGCAGAAAATGATGTCACCCACAGCTAAAATTATGTCATTCAACAGTGAATTGTGTGTTTGACTTTGATTGATAAATTTCTTTTTTTGAGGTAATAATTGAAAAATAATATTCAGTTATTATCTAAACTTTAACCACCAATGTCAGGAATGTATTCTCACCTTAATTTGTATTGTTATTTCTTCGGTTCTGATGAGGTTAAATAACTATTTCCTCTGAAATTATTCAAATTTTTCTTCAGGGATGGATTTGAATAAAAGAAATGATTCAATTTCCTTCAACATTTGGTAGCAATGTTTCTCCTCTAAAGCAAAACACTTGTTCTTGTTCCTCTATCATACTTTAACCTCTCATCCCCTGGTATAAAGTTACCCCCCCTCCATACTATACGCCACTCAGTTAAGAGGTCTTGTCTTGTAAGTTGCTTGGTGACTCCACTTGTATCTGTGATCCTCCCCCTCCCCCGGAAAAACAGTCAATACACTACTTTGTAATCTGCAATATGTGGTTGGTGTCAGGAACAGCATCCAACTATAGGAACCAGGTCAAAGTGGACACTGGAGCTTAACACTATACTCTGGCTTATCACTTCCTGTTGAATTGTCCAATCCATGCCAGCATGGAAGATGGACATTAACCCTTTAGCATTTAAACTGGCCATATCTAGCCCAAATATTCTTTTCTGCTCTAGGCACAAGGCCCAAAATTTTGGGGGAGGGGGCCAGTCAATTAGATCAACCCCAGTATGCAACTGGTACTTAATTTATCGACCCTGAAAGGATGAAAGGCAAAGTCGACTTTGGCGGAATTTGAACTCAGAATGCTAAGACAGACGAAATACTGCTAAGCATTTCACCAGATGTGCTAACGACTCCGCCAGCTTGCTGCCTATCCAGCCCAAATATTATACCTGTCTTATGTATACCTGTCTTATTATACCTGTCTTATGTACAGACTAACCATATTCAGGTTCATGCACTTACCATACACTGTCATTCTGGAAATAAGCAAGCACATCACTGAAATCTTAAAGCTACAAGATAATGCATGATTAATTCAAAACAATGTGAAGAAATAAGCATTACGTTAGACAGAATAATTGGAATGCTAAAGGGTTAAACAATTATGATGGTGATGATGATGATGATCTTCTTGATTTGGAGAAATTAGTTATATGAAGCAAGATATGCAATGTATATTCAAATCTTAAGCCTGTGTGACACATGTCTAAGGGCTAGCTTTTGTATGTCTCAGCCATAGGACCATGTTTAGTTATTTGATCCATAGCTGAGGCCTTTGACATTACTACCACCTCATACCAGGGCTGACATAGGATTAGTGGTTACTAAGGGGTAACTGCAGAGTTCTCCTAATTCCCGTTCTCCCACACTGGAAGCTCACCACAGGATTTACATTATCCAAATACAACCTTCCATTTTTGAAAATAAGTCGCAGTTTGTGAGAGGTTTGACTTCTATTTCAAGAAGGTCAAGCAGCCACTTAGAAATCCCATCGTTTAGTATTTTATCTGTCCATCTAGATATTCGTAATATTTGTCTAGGTTTCAATATACCAACCACTCGTTGGGTTTGTAAACCTTTTCTCTTTTATCCTTTTAGTAATTTTTGCGAAATATCTTTTTATCTTATGATTTCTTTTCTATAGTTTATATTTTCAAAATTTTTCTGATAAACTTTATATATTTTGTTTTGTATTTTTTGCATATTTTTAACAACTTTGCAGTCAGTTATTTTCTATAATTTTTTTTTGTTTTTGCATTTAATTTTTAGTAGTTTTAAAAATTTATTTTTATTGTTTGCATTTATTTTTTGTAATTTTTGCATTCATTATTTTTTTTTTTTTTTAGCAAGGGTTCTTTCGACTTCCATTTTCATTTGAATTTAACTTGACTCCACACGTTCACAGAATGTTTAAGTAGTTATCTAACCATTCCCCTTTATTATCTGATCCACCATTCCTTCAACAACAAATTCTTAATGATGTTTATCTTGCTTTTAGTTTTACTGGATATCCAATTAATTTCCATACACCTAATCATCAACAGGAGCTTTAATAATCTTTATCTTCATGGCTACTTAGCATCTGCCACTCACTTCCATATCCTCTTCTTTATTACCATATTTTCACACTTCGTAGTTCTGCACAACATTGCCTCTTAAGCTCTCCACAAAAAGTAGTTTCTAGATGCATGGCCCTGGATTTTTGGGTATGAGAAAAGAGATAAGTCTTCCTTTTGGAAAGTACTGTATTTTTGGCATACAAATTGACATAGTACGTAGTGTAAACATTGAAGGATCATCTCTATCTTTCCAAATCCTGCTGCATTTCACATGGAATTTTAGGTCCTCCAAATCCATCTAGGTGTATAAGTTAATCTATCTTTTGTTTGAGTGAGGGATGTAAATTTTGATCTGAAAAATTTCAACTTGAATGCCAAAAAAAAGATATGGGTTTCTCAATCTATCACAGATTAAGGTTATATTTTCAGAAGATTTTGGTACCTATTTGCTCAACAGCTTTGGAGACTTGAGTTTATAGAATTAATTACGCTGCCTGAAAACGTACTCACACACAGTCTTGGACATCATCGTCATCACCACCATCATTTAACATCCTTCTTCCATGTTGACTTGGATTGGATGGTTTGATAGGAGCCGGCCAAGCAGAAGCCTGCACCATACTTCTGTGTCTGTTTTGGCATGGTTTTTATGGCTGGTTGCCCTTCCTAACACCAACTACCCATCAGAGTGGGCTGAGTGCTTTTTACATGGCATCATAAGTGAGGTCAGTTTTGGCATGTTTTTTACAGCTGGATGCCCTTCCAAATGCCAACCACTTTACAGTGTGGATGGGATGCTTTTTAAGTGGCACCAGTACTGGCAGAGTCACCAAGTAACTTTGCAAGACAAGGAATCTTTGAGAGGAGGTGATCTTGTGTCAGATGATGAATGCTTAAAGTGTGACAGAGAGACAGAAGCAGATGTTTTGCTGTGAAGGGGGTACATAGTTGGAATTTTGTTTTGCAAACACCTAATTGTGGGTTTGATTCCATTTCTTGGTACCTTGTACAGGTATCTTCTAGTGTAGCTGTGGGTCAGCCCGAGTCTTGAGGAAAATTAGGGAGATGGAAACTGTATAGAAGCCCATCAAAGGAACTGTTCATGTTTTTAGAATAATCCACATGGCACTTAATGGCTTTTCATAGACTAATTTGTGTTGTAAGCATTTACACCAAGTCTCCAGTTTAACTGTAACTTGATCTCTGGATGTTCTGCTTCTTACTGCAACAACCATGAGATATGGTCATTTATACCTTCACCTCTACCAATTTTAGATGCCCTACAGAAAGGTCATGAATGTTGCCCCCTCTTTCTCTTACTAAACCTTAACAAAAACATAAAAAGCAAGACAATACACACCGTGGATTTGAAGCCAAGTCCTATGATTTACTAGACATTTAAAATATAAAACTATGTCATGGCATTAATCCTTTTCTTACTATATTTCCATTGAAATACACTGCTTTTGTTTCAAATGCTTTTGAGAATAATTTTGGAAAATGGCAACTGCCAGCTTTCCTCAGAAAAATCTTGCTTGGGCCTGCACATGTGTGTGCAGACGCATGGTCAACCTTGATCCATAGCGGGGCCTGCACGAGGAAGAATTTGCGAAAGGAAGAAAAATAATAGCCTTAACACTAGGCTGTAAAGTTGTGAATGAGAAAATGAAAGAAAAAGTGATGTCGAAGGACAGATGTGGGGAGTGGGGTTGGGGTAGGGGCTGGAACAGTGAGAGACGTGTTGTGCAGGGTGGGGGTCTGTTCTACAAAAACACCCATTTACTGTGCATTTGAGATGGTTGGATAATATCTATCATCTCAAGGCGGTGAGCTGACAGAAGTGTTAGATGCGGGGTGAAATGTTTAGCAGTATTTTGTCTGTCTTTATGTTCTGAGTTCGAATTCCGCTGAGGTCGACTTTGCCTTTCATCCTTTCAGGGTTGATAAATTAAGTACCAGTTGCGTACTGGGGTCGATGTAATTAACTGGCCCCCTCACCAAAAATTTCGGGTCTTGTGCTTAGAGTAGAAAAGATCAGTTGATCACACTCGGGAATCCAGCTAGAAAGTGTAATGACAGTTGCTTCTTATAAGACCCAAGGAGGACGTGCCTGAGAACTTTACTACCATGATCCTCCCAGGAATAGGGGACAGAGAAGATGGTTGAATGAATGGAAAAACCCCTCCGAGAATGAGAAAGAAAAAAAAATAAAGTGGTATGAGAGTCATTACATCATGTTTCTTCTAATATGAAGATTGGAGGCTTTGAGCCTAGCAAAATCAAAAGTGACTAATTCTTGGAAAGAAAAAAAACAACAACTCATTAATGAATATTGACCTATTTATTGGTTTTGACTTTAGATAATTAGTTTTGGACTTCTGAGCATGATGCTTGACTTCTTAATTGAATAATTGATCCTGTCTAATGAGAATGATCAATTTATTCTCATCACTAAAATGGTAAAATCAGATTGGAATTGTTCCTAACAAGAATATAACAAAGCAGACAAATGAAAGTAACATGAAGCAGCATCATCACTGACCAATATTCTCCAACACTTTGTTGTATTATAGTATGTAACATATTCATCTAACATTATTCATCTGGGTATTATAACATATGATGCATTTACATACATATATATGCACATAGGCATAGGAGTGGCTGTGTGGTAAGTAGCTTGCTTACCAACCACATGGTTCCGGGTTCATTCCCACTGTGTGGCACCTTGGGCAAGTGTCTTCTACTATAGCCTCGGGCCGACGAAAGCCTTGTGAGTGGATTTGGTAGACGGAAACTCAAAGAAACCTGTTGTATATATATATATGTGTGTGTGTTTGTGTGTCTGTGTTTGTCCCCCCAACATCGCTTGACAACCGATGCTGGTGTGTTTGCGTCCCCGTAACTTACCGGTTCGGCAAAATAGACCGATAGAATAAGTACTAGGCTTACAAAGAATAAGTCCTGGGGTCGATTTGCTCGACTAAAGGCGGTGCTCCAGCATGGCCACAGTCAAATGACTGAAACAAGTTAAACAGTTAAACAGATACACACACACACACACACATGAACACGCATTGAGAGTGTGTGGCCTAGTCATTAAGGTGTTGGACTCATGACATTGGGATTGAGGTTTCAATTCCTGAACTGGTTGATGCATTGTGTTCTTGAGCAAAACACTTCATCTTATGTTGCTTGTTGCTCTGTGACCACTTCAACATCTGATGTGTGACATGCTGTTCATCTGTACGGGCAAGGTTGATTTGATGGAGGAAGTGAGCAAATTATGTACAGCAAATATTTGATTGCTAAACACAAATCATGTGTGCAGGCCTCTCAGCAAAAACAAAACAATTACAGAACCGTCATCTGACATTTGTGACAGGTGAGTCCATGATATATATATATATATATATATATATAGGAAAATGAAAAAAAGCCAGAATGCTAAACTGGAAGCATGTTTTAATAAAGATTTCTTCTAACCGGTTTTCATTGTGAAAAGCAAATTATCAAGAAGAAGAAGAATGAAAATATTTTTTTACAAAGAAGTACAAAATGAAGAAAATAATATATAAAACAATAATATATAAAAAAATTAATATACCCATACATTATATTGTCTTTGAGCTTTTGTAGTTCAATAGTAGTTCATGTATAAACTGGTAGGAAAAATAAGGATGCATGAGAGTTGAGAGTTTTGTTAGGTTTAAAAAAAGGGTTAAACACAACCCC
>NC_068991.1:16672517-16675053 GCF_001194135.2 Octopus bimaculoides | reverse complement strand
TGTAACTTAGTGGATCAGCAAAAGAGACTGATAGAATAAGTACTAAGCTTACAAAGAATAAGTCCTGGGGTTGATTTCTTGGACCGAAACCCTTTAAAGCAGTGCTCCAGCATGGCCACAGTCAAATGACTGAAACAAGTAAAAGAATAAATGAATATATATATATATATATATATATATATATATAAGTAGCAGAGTGACTCAAGGGCCAAGAGAGTTTCGTGTATTAGCACTTATAAAACTAGTTTCAGATCAAGAGGTTGTAAATTTATATATAGGCGATAATAGCATTTCCCTGGATAATTCCGGAACAAATTATAAAAACAATTACACTGTCACATGAATAATTCATATTTTTCAATTAGTTTACCCATTGTATCTTTCAGTAAGTAAATACATGAATAGATAAATAAGGAAAAATAGTGCGTACTTATGCACACATAAATGAGTGTTGGTGAATATAAATACAATAGTCTTAGTTGATTCTATTGATCCTAGTATTTATTTATATTTGGTACTTATAAACATCTGTTTATTGAATTGCACAAACATACATGCACACATGTATGCACACATGTATGCACACATACACACACATGTGCATACACACCCCCACACAACTTTATAAAATTTTAAAATGTCTATCTATGGATTACATAACATATCCATTTATGGGTAGGAGCTTGGGGCTTAACCCTTTAGCATTTAATCCACCCATATCTGGTCAAAATATTTTATGTTACAACTGACCAGATCCGACATCTTGCACCTATCCAACAATGTCGTTCTAAAAATATGCGGACACATAATTGAAATCTTGAAGCTACAAGATAATGCATGATTAATTCTAAACAATGTGAACAAATAAGAATACATTTGACTAAAGAAATCTGAATGCTGAAGGGTTAAGAACCAATATTGGTGTATTTTCATGAACTAGAAGCTAAATCTCTCACAAATAACATGCTCCTGTCTCAAACAGGGACAGAAACACATATCTCCAAAGTAATATAGCCATGTATAATGTGGGATTACTGCCAGGGCAGCTGTCTGGCTTCCTTGCTGGGGGCATGTAAAAAGTACCGTTTGAGAGTGATCATTACCAGTGTTGCCTTACTGGCACGTGAACAAAACATTTGAGCGAGGTCGTTGCCAGTGCCGCTGGACTGACTCCTGTGCAGGCGGCACCTAAAAAACACCATATGAGTGTGGCTGTTGCCAGTACCACCAGACTGGCCTTCGTGCCGGTGACACGTAAAAGCACCAACTACACTCCTGGAGTGGTTGGCGTTAGGAAGGGCATCCAGCTGTAGAAACTCTGCCAGATCAGATTGGAGCCTGGTGCAGCCATCTGTTTTGCCAGTCCTCAGTCAAATCGTCCAACCCATGCCAGCGTGTAAAGTGGACGTTAAACGATGATGATGATGATGATAATGTTAGAAACAAAAGAGGTTAGATTGTCATGGTGATGTGTCATACTTGTTTCAGTGAAGCAACAGATCTTATGGCAATATAATTGTGTTATTGTAAGGCAGCAAGCTGGTGGATTTGTAAGCACACTGGTCAAAATGCTTAGCGGCATTTTGTCCATCTTTATGTTCTGAGTTCAAATTCTGCCAAGATCAGCTTTACCTTTCATCCTTTTGGAGGTCAATAAATTAAGTACCAGTTGAGCACTGGGATCATTGCAATCAACTTGCCCCACCTCCAAACTTATTGACCTTGTGCCAAAATTTGAAACCAATATAACTGCGTTGTTGTGGTTTAGGCCCAGCTCAGCCCTGATTGAACCAACCTATGATGAAAAGCATTCCAACCATGGCCATTTCATATATATCGTTTTTAGACAGTGCATCTATTATCCAATATATTTTTCTCTTTTTTTTTCCCAAATAAATGATGTGAGAAAGATTGGCTACTATTTCTAGCATTCCAAGTGACCACATAGAAGATCACTTCTTGGCATATATGTATGTGGTTTATTGGTGCAATATTCATGATGCATCCTGCCATGATGCAAAAGATCTTGTTTGTATTTTTTACTATTTTTTTTCTTGTGTAAGTGTTTGAAATTTATCTAGATTTATGAGGGCTCAGGAAGTTGTCTTTTGGTAAAGTGCGTGACAGATCTGATGCCGTTAAAGTTATACTTTATCCAAGATGTACGAGTGTGTATGTGCTTTTGCATTGAAAGATGAAACCTTCTTTGGTGATTTATAGAGAGTTGGTTGTGTGTCTAAAAGCTGCAATGGGTCTCATGAAATAAACATTCGATCTGTTGGTGAATGTTATGCCACTGCACTGGCTGGACACTTCCTATCACCACACTGTCTAACCACCTGCCTCTCACTCTCAACCCAGCCAACCAGCCAGCCAGCAGGCCAAGCACCTACAGTGTGAATTACCATTTCAAAGTATGGACTATAAATTAGCTCCTTTATATATATATATATATATATATATATATCATTGTTTAACAACCACTTTTCCATGCCATACCAGCATGGAAACTAGACATTAAGTGATGATGTTTATA
>NC_068991.1:16659384-16670647 GCF_001194135.2 Octopus bimaculoides | reverse complement strand
ATATATATATATATATATATATACACGTACATATATTTACTTATCTATATTTTACTGTTCAGCGTGGCCTAGTGGTTAGACAACTGGGCTCTTGATCAAAAGGTCACAGGTTTGTTTCCTAGACTAGAAGGCATATCATTGTGTCCTTAGGCAAAGTAGTTTATTTTATTTTATTTCTGTCCTCTCAGAAGGCAAACATGAGAATTAAACCAGACAGAACACTTGATCAGTGTTAGGTAAGTGTTGAGAAGCATTAGCGAGTCAATTTTATGACCCGAAGCTTTCAGGTATAAAATGTGGTCCACCGAGCAATGAACTTTTATATCCTGTCTTGAGCTTTAACCTAATTTTTATCACATGTTGAAAAGACATATTGTAGCATGGAAAGTGCTGTTGTCTATTGATTATCTCGGCATAGCTGTGTGATGAGGAATTTTGCTTCTCTGTTCTATGGTTTTGGGTTCAGTCCCTCTGCATGGCACCTTATGCAAATCCTTTGTGCTAAGGCCTAGGCTGACCAATGCTTTGTAATTTCATTTAGTAGACAGGAACTGTGGAGGCGTGTGGCTTTGTGGTTAGGTTGTTGGACTCATGATTGTAAAATTATGGTTTTGATTCCTGGACCAGGTTGTGGTCTTGCTCCAGTCCACTCAGCTGTAGAAACAAGTACCATTATGAGTGGAGGCACGTCGCTTAGTGGTTAGGGTGTTGGATTCACGACGATAAGATTGTAGTTTTAATCCTTGGACTGAGTGACCCATTGTGTTCTTGAACAAAATACATCATTTCATGTTGCGCCAGTCCACTCAGCTGTAGAAATGAGTTTAGCCTGGAGAGGGATAGGCTCTGCTCGGCTTTCTTGCTCAAGATACACTGCATGGCTGCAGTGCTCCAACAAACATCAAGGGGTTAAAGGACTTGTATGGTATTGTACACAGAAACTGAAAGAAGCCCATTGTGTATATGAATATATCAATACATGCTGTAAAGTGTTTGGAATTAGGAAGGGCATCCACCCATAGAAACCATACCAAAACTGACAATTGGAGCCTGGGCTCCTCTCTGGCTGGTCAACTCCTGTCACACTGTCCAACTCATGCGAGCATAGAAAGCAGATGTTAAACGATGATGATGACACCTGTGTTTGTGTGTTTGTGTCTCCTTGTCTTGACATCACATGATAGCTGTAAATGAGTGTCACTGTCATACAATTGGTGTCATTTGTTTCCAGTCTTCTGTGTAAACATGTCTGGCCACTGAGGAATAATTCCTCACTGAGAAACAAGTGAAGGTTGGCAACAGGAAGAGCATCAGTTAAATGGATGACCATAACGACAATGACAACAATAATGATGTTGATGATGATGATGAAGACAATGATGATAGTGATGTGATGGTGGTGGTGGTGGTATTGATGACAATGATGATAGTGATAATGTGATGGTGATGGTGGTGATGATGACAAAGATGATAGTAATGATGTGATGGTTATGGTGTCAGTTGTGGTGTTGATGATGATGACAATGATGATAGTGATAATGTGATGGTGATGGTATTGATATATTTATGGTGATGATGGTATTGGTGGTGGTATTAATGATGATGATGATACTGACAATGTGATGGTTATTATGGAGTCAGTTGTGGTGTTGATCATGGTGTGATGGTGATGACGGTATTAGCACTGGTGGTGATGATGATGATGATGATGATGATGATGAAATTTCAAATTCTGTTTTTCTTTTTGGCGTTTACATTTCCACTACTGTGTTGCAAATATTTAACATCAGTTGCATTGATTTAAGTTTTGCAATAATACACGATTTACCATTGGCCTTGTACATGGTCTGTAATTAGCTTTAATATCAGTTTTGTTCTCTGAAGCTTTTAGTCATAATTAATGTGCTCGATATAGAATTTTCTAAACTCAAACACTATAAAATATACTACCTGTTCTACAATATCAAACACTAAATTGAGCTGTTATTGAAAATCTACCTGATAAATTTACAACTTATTGATTTGTGAATTTCATTGTTAATATGGTCCAAAGTATGGTAAAGGTAAAGTTACCTTCTCAAGTCATACTGACTCATAAGGGATGGTTTCCTGGTTTTATGGTGCATAAATTCCCTACCTGGATGGTAGGGAAACACTATAAAATATACTACCTGTTCTACAATATCAAACACTGAATTCAGCTGTTATTGAAAATCTTCCTGATAAATTTACAACTTATTGATCTGCGAATTTCATTGTTAATATGGTCCAAGGTAAGGTAAAGGTAAAGTTACCTTCTCAAGTCATACTGACTCATAAGGGATGGTTTCATGGCACATAAATTCCCTACTTGGAAGGAATGCTGGTCTGTAGTAGGATTACTCATTTTTATCAGCTGAGTGGACTAGAGCAACGTGCAATGAAGTGTTTTGCTCAAGAACACAACACATTGTCTGATCCAGGAATCGAAATCACAATCTTATGACCACGAGTCCAATGTCCTAACCACTAAACCACATTCATTCAGTGGTCCAAGGTACCATACAGTGAAACTGAACCTGAAACCATGTGATTGGGAAGTGAACTTCTTGGTCCTCTTCACCCTTTCAAAGGTGAGGCTCCACTCAATTTTTACTGAGTTATTTTTTTTATATATTTCAAATACATCACGCAAGGATGCTGGAAAGGGTTGATGTTGTCATGATGGAGTGAAGATTCAGTTTTGTAAAAAATGAGCACAATACTCAATGTATTTATCATTTGACTGCGGCCATGCTGGAGCACCACCTTGAAGAATTTTTAGTCGAATGAACCCCAGTACTTATTTTTTTAAAAACCTGGTGCTTATTCTATTGGTTCCTTTTTTCCATACTGCTAAGTTACGGGGACATAAACACACCAACACCAGTTGTCAAGCAATGATCACACACACACACACACACAAACAGATGTACACATATGCACATGCACATACGCACTTACACATGCATGCATGTACACACACATACACATGACAGGTTTCAGTTTCTGTCAATATAATTCACTCATGAGGCTTTGGTCGGCTCAAGATTACAATAGAAGACACTTGCCCAAGGTACCACGCAGTGTGACTGAACCCGGAATCATGTGGTTGGGAAGCAGACTCTGTACCTCATAGTAATGCCAGCACCTTTATTTTTAGTATATTTCTCTCTTGTTTTCTACACCAAAACAGATAGATGCAAGCATGTCTGAAAGTTTACATCACCAAAATGTTGTTTCTGAGTTTGAAAACACCATGTTGCACTTGGTAAAAATGCTTTGTCATAGTGTTGAGTCAACTGTAGGCTTGTAATTGGAATTGTGTTCTTGCACTTGAGTAGAAGTTCATCAAGTGTATAAGAGTGGGTGTGTACATATACTTGCGAATGTATGTGTGTGTACATATATGATCATCATCCTCATACTTATTATTCACAATTACATATAAGAGTACATGTATATATATCCATATGTGTGTGTGTGTGTGTGTGTGTGTGTATGTGTGCATTTATATATATGTATGTGTGTGTATCTATATATATTTATATACACTTATATACACACAGACATACAATATATATATATATGCATCTCTCCATACACATGCATGCACGGAGCCTTGTGCAGCCTTGGAGGCTAGTGCAGCCTTATGGTTTGCCAGTCCTCAGTCAAATCGTCCAACCCATGCTAGCATGGAAAGCGGACGTTAAACGATGATGATGATGATGCATATATACATATATATATATATGTACATACTTACATATATATACATATATACACACATATATGTACATACTTACATATATGTGTATATAAACATGCATATATGGGCACAGGACATCACAGAACATAAACAACATGAAATACGAAAGACGGAAACATGGAATATGAACGTTTTTTTGCGAACAATGAAGGAAACAAATGGAAAACAAGACAAGCAACATAAAGAATAACCCTTCATCAGTTGTCGGCTGTTTTTCTATTCCGTATTTCAAGCAATATATATATATATATATATATATATAGTTCAAAAACACAATAACAAAAAAACAAAAAAACAACAAAGTGAGGACGTGATATGGATAGTATTATTGGACGCTCAGGAAAGGAAAGAGAGAGTGTATGACGTTTCGGGCGTAGCCCTTCGTCGGAAAGATGGAAAGTTCGGAGAATGGAAGAACGGAGAAAGAGGAAAATGGTACCGATGCCCACGAGGTTACAATATATATATATATATATATATATATATATATATATATATATATATATATATATATATATATATATATATATATGCTCACATTTATACATTTATAAACATATCTATACACATGCAAATTATGTACTCCATTTTGATTTGTATAAACAGATACTTGTAGAAGGAATCACACTCATACACACATACAGCCATGTTCAGATGATCTCATTATCTCACCATATCATTGGGTGGAGTAAAAGTTATCTGGATCATGTTCTGTCTTTTAAAAGTAAACCCTGTTAGATTGCAGGTGTTGAGGGGGGGGGTGTTATTTTGTGTTTGACTCCATTGTACCACCGTCACGAGCATGAACTTAACGACACACCCAATCAACTGCCCACGCGTTCATGTACCCCATAACCGCCATCACCACCACCACCACCATCATTACCCTATATGTGTACATATCCATGCAGAGCTATATTTAGATGTAGGTGGGTGAATTTTGTGTGTGTATGTGTGTATATTTGGATGTATACACACAAACACACACACACACATACATATACATGCACGCATACACACATACCACACACTAATACAGTGGTTAGCCAAGTAGTAGATTTGTGGTTTGAGTCCAGTATTTAGTTTTGTTTTTCTATCGCAAATTAGCATTTATAATGTCAAATATAAATTTATTGCACACACACAGACACACACACACACACACACACACACACACACACACACACACACACACACACACACACACACACACACACACACACACACACACACACACACACACACACACAGACACATGTATATTTTATTTTATTCCTTTACTTGTTTCAGTCATTTAACTGTGGCCATTCTGGGGCACCACCTTAAAGGGTTGTAGTCAAAGAAATCAACCCTAGGACTTATTCTTTATAAGCCGAGTACTTATTCTATCAGTTTCTTTCGTTGAACCACTAAGTTAGAGGGACATAAATACACCCTCATCGGTTGTCAAGCAATGGTGGGGGGGGGGGCAAACACAGACATAAATACATATATAAATATATATACGACAGGCTTCTTTCAGTTTCTGTCACAGGGCTTTGGTTCACCTGAGGCTATAGTATGAAAAAAAAAAAAGTTGACCAAGGTGCCACGCAGTGGGACTGAACCCAGAACCATGTGGTTGGGAAGCAAGCTTCTTACCACACATCCACATTTGATATATTATAAATCTCTATATATTTTATATTATTCTCTCCTATCGACTCCATAAGTTTGCTAGCATTCTGTATGTGGAGCTTTCGACTGGTAGCACTTACATTTGCAAGTTGTTTTCCAAAAATCATATAGATATATTTCTGTAGGTATCAAATTGTTGGTCCAGTTGAATGTCCAGCTATATGGTGGTTCAGGGGCAATGTCCAGTAATATTGTGGGTGGGGCATTGTTTCCCATTCAAACTACTCCAGCCTTTGACTGTCATCCTCACTGTATGTAGTTGAGGACCAAATGTGATGGAAGGTCACCTTTTTGTCTTGAAACCAAAGATGGTCATTTTTCTTCTAGTGCTGACTTAAGCCACTCAAGCTGCTTGCTGTAGATCTCCTTTGTTATCATTTGGTTTGGGTTTAAAATGTTCAAAGTGGACTAAACCTTTCATCTCCCACCAAACAGATAATACCACCTTATGTGGGTGAAGTCCTTCTTTAGCCTGGGGTGCCGGTGTTTCTCCTTTCCCTATCCACTGTCTTCGGCTCTTGACATTTTTATAGAGAACCCATTTCTTGTCACCAGTCACTATTTGGTCCAAAAAAAGTTCATTCATGAGACATGACAGAAAAGAAGACCACACATTCACTCTCTGCATGCGATTAGACTCGGAAAATTTCTGAGGAATCCATTGACCCAATTTGCTGACTTTTCCGATGGCGTGAAGGTGTTGATGAATGGTTGAATGACCAAATCCAAGTTTTTCTGCTAGTTCCTCAATAGTTACGGTGGGATTTTGTTCCAGCAGGGTTTGCAGTACATCCTCGTCAAGCTCTACAGATCTTCTAGAATGAGGCTTGTCTTCTAGGCTGTAGTTTCTGGCATGGACTTTTTGGAACCACCATTGACACTGGGTTATGTTTAGTTCATGCAATTGAAAAAAAACACATTATTTATGGGATGAACCAATATATATATATATATATTTTAAGTACCACATTTAATCTTTTGATTAAATCTATATTATTATATATATATATATAATAATAATATAGATTTAATCAAAAGATTAAATAATATAGATTTAATCAAAAGATTAAATGTTTGAGGCACCAGAATTTGGTAGGGTAAAAACCAAAAACAAAATCAAGAGATTTGGTGAATAAAATTTGAAGAAAAGCAACAAAAATGCATTAGGTTATAGCAGTACGTATGTGTCGTACAAACTTCATTTATTTATGTAGTGAGAATACCACATAAGATATGCAATGAAAATGTACTCCTCAGCTGCATAATGGAAGTTCATTTCAGAAAGTCATTTTGTAGATGTGTGCAAATACAAGAGTAGGAGATGAAGAAAATACCATCTTGACTGGGCTGTTAATCAACAGTCTAGGACTGACTTGAAGCTAAACAACTCCAACCCCAACATGCCCTTCCTCTACAGCACTCACACACATTCACATAAATACATACACACACGCACACATTACTGTCACCCCTCCCTCTTCATATAATTACAAAGCAATCAATAGTAACTCTATATAGTGGTGAGGGTGAGGGAGTACTAAAAATAACTTTTTTGTTAGGGAGTCTCCACTTTTTATTCAAATTGAGCCACACCTCACTCGCTCACGCTTTCAGTCAGCCACTGAGTAAGATACGTCGAGGGCACCACCCAATATTGTTCAGCAACATCAAAGCCTGTGTCAGGGTGTATTTGTATTGGGAATTATTGTATTTTACATTGTAAAAGTGTATACACACACATGTGCACATATATGCACATACAGGTACACACACATACAAGCACATACACATACAGGCACATACAGGCACACATACACACACATGCACATAGAGGTACACACACACACGCACACATGGACATACAGGCATACACACAAGTACACACGCAAATATGTATATATCTTTTATTTTTTGCCTGTTTTACTCATTGGACTTCGGCCATTCTGAGGCACCACCTTATCGTCCTCTGTTCCTATTTTGATTTTAATCCTGGTACTTATTCTTTTGGTCTCTTTTGGCTGAAGCACTAAGTTACAGAGATGTAAACAAACCATTACTTGGTGTGAAGCAATAGTGAACTGCAAACAGAGAGAGAGAGAGAGGATTCTTTTAGTTTCCGTATACTACCAACTCCACTCACGAGGCTTTGGTTGGTCCGGGCTATAGTAGAAGACAGTTGCTCAAGGTGCAATGGCTATGCAGTGGGACTGAACCTGGAACCATGTGATTGGGAAGCAAACTTCATACTACACAGCCATGCCTGCACATGCTTTTTTTAAAATCAAGAAGAGAGTGTCCATGACCCTTTAGAGGGCTTCCAAAAGTCATGGGAAGGAGAGAAGAAAGTCTCCTCAAACAGAACACAAGGCTTGGAATGCTTGCATCAGAGTTGGCTTCGTTAAAGACAGCCAAAGTGTCACTGGGTGACCAAATTTTTATCTACTACTCAGAGTAGATTGTGGCAGGATTTGAACATGGAACAGAAAGAGCTACAACAAATACCACAAGACATCTGATCTGACATTCTTATAGTTATAATCCACAGCCCTTCGAGTTTCATATTTTTGGAGTATCCCTGAAGAATCCTCAAGGCAATCATCAAAGGAGAATGCAGTGTTAGAACTGCTAACTTCTCTTGCTCTCTCTCTCTATCTCTCTCTCTCTCTCTCTCTCTCTCTCTCTCTCTCTCTCTCTCTCTCTCTCTCTCTCTCTCTCTCTCTCTCTCTCTCTCTCTCTCTCCTTCACATACACATACAGGTACCACACATACATATAGGGATACCTATAGAGAAATGTAAGCACACAAGTACAAACTTCTAACTAACCACGTGCTTACATACATGCATCCCACTTCATGTATACTTATGTGCCATAGGCGTGAGTGCCAATTTGCGTAACACTAGTGTCTGCCATGACTACGATTTTGTTCACCTTGATGGGTCTTCTTCTCAAGCACGACATAATGCCAAGGGTTTTGGCCATTGCCTCCGTGAGGCCCAATGTTCAAGAGATGTTCTTTACATGCCACCAGCATGAGTGTACCTGGCTTCATGGGTCCTCTCAACCACAGTACATCGCCATAGGTTGCAGTCACTAGTCATTGCTTCTGTGAGGCTCAAAGTTCAAAAATCATGCTTCACTCGTCCTATGTCTTCCTGGGCCTACATCTTCCACAGGTTCCCTCCACAATTAGAGATTGGTACTTCTTTACATTGCTGTCCTTGTCCATATGCATCACATGACCAGACCGGCACAGTCGTCTCTCTTGCACACCTTCTGATTCCTCTTATACCTAACTTTTCTCTCAAGATGTTCACACTCTGTCGAACATGCACACTGACATTGCACATCCAGCGAAACATACTGGCTTCATTTCTTTCAAGCCTACGCATGTCCTCAGCTGTTATAGCCCATGTTTCACTGTTATGAAGCATAGCTGTTCACACACAGGCATCATCCAATCTGCCTTTCACTCTGAGAGAGAGAGAGGCCCTTTGTTGCTAGCAGGGGTAGGAGCTCTCTCAACTTTCCCTTGCCTAATCTTATTTTCACAGCTATGCTCTTGGAGCATCCACCTCCACTACTAACCTGGTCACCTAGAAAATGGAACCTAGATAACAGAAGCTATCTACTACCTCTAGCTTGTTCCTCCCCTGGCAGTTGATGGAATCTGTTTTGTGCACATTTTTAGTGTTTATTATGCCCATGCATATTCCACATACAAAAGTTAGTTTCCCTGTTAACCTTCCTCTGAGATTGCTGCACCTTTTATGTGTCCAGTGCTTACAATGGGTGCATCTTATGAAGTTTCTACCTACACTTTTTTACGGATTGAGCAGGGTCATCAACCTGAAGGGATTTGTGATTTGTCTGCCTTCCTACTATGACTTTGGTTTTTGCTAGGTTAACTTTAAGTGTATGACATTAGGGTTTGTTTTGGTTCTCCAGATGCCAGCAGACACCAACACATCACAGGAGATTGAGCAGATAGTTCAAAATCATAGGACGTTGGTCAAATAAAGTAATGACTCCAGAAAGTTCTTCCAATTGCAATAGTAAATCAAAGAGATAAAAAAAAAAAATGGTCGAAAAGGTGCCAATTTTGGAAAACATGCTCAGGTGGAGCGGGCGCTCTCCTTACTCCCCTATTTAGCTACACCACTGGTCCTCAGGAGACAATAAAATCTACATAGCTCAAATGGTTTCAATATCAGTGTTAATGTGTAGACTTGTGGAAACAAACACATACATTATCATAACCATCCTTGTTGAACTTCCATTTGCCTTTTGCCTATGTTCTCATGGGTTGAATGGAATTTGTTGAGGCAGTTTCTCTACGGCTGGATGCCCTTTCTGTTGCCAACCCTCACCTGTTTCCAAGCAAGGTTTTGTATTTCCTGATAAGCTTATCATAGGAGACTGGAAAGGAACATTGCTTGCATGACAGTGATGCTCTTTTACGACCACCACTGGATGTCAAGACAAGGGTATGCACGCATGTGAGCATGTGCACACGCACACACACACATGTGCACATACATATATATGTTTATATATGTATCCATATGTGTATGTATATATATATGCACATATATATACATGCATGTATATATATGCATGTGCATATACACATATATACATATGTATATGTATACATATATATATGTGTGTGTTTATAATAATTGATGAAAGAAACTAGATTTAACACTATTCTTTATTATATACATGTACATATATACATGCATGTATGTGTGTATGTGTATATATGTATAATTATATATGTTTATACGCGTTTATATATATATATATATATATATATATGTGTGTGTGTGTGTGTGTGTGTGTGTGTGTGTGTATATATGCATACATAGAAATATATGAGAGAGGTGGGAGAGAGAAGGGCGGAGTGAGATTTCATCTGTGAGATAGAGGTTGTTCTGTGTCAATCATTATTTATCAATCGATCAGAAGGTCAGATGGTCTTCTTTTAGATGCAGTCTAAGTATGTTTGTGTGTGTGTGTGTGTGTATGTATGTATGTGTGTGTGTGTGTGTGTGTTCGGAAACAGTAACACACATTTTCTTAGATTCACAGATATATGAGAGAGCAGTACTCCAATATAAGCCATACTTGAACTATTGTAACTGGTCAACAACAGATCAGAACTGAAGTATTAATTCGAAGCATTAAATCAGAGTTGTTCAGTATAAATGTATATTATGTTATGTGTTGTATTAAAAATTATACAGTAACAATAAAACAGATAAGAAAAATGGTGGCCGTCAGTCAGGACATTAACCTTACACTTTTTTTGTTCACTTTTCTATAGATTTATATCATATTCTTTTGATGCTGCATTACTCTCATTTTCCAACCAAAACATTTCTTTTTCTTTTTATTTGTGTGTGTGTGTGTGTGTGTGTGTTATATACACACTCATATGCAAATGTGTTAATGTGTCTGTATATGGGATTGTGTTTGCATGTATACTTATTTGTGTGTTTGTGTATATATATATATATATATATATATATATATATGTGTGTGTGTGTGTGTATGTGTAATATATATATATATATATATATATATAGAAATATATATAATATATTTTTATTTATATATGCATATGTATGTATATGTATGTATGTTTATGTATATGCCTGTTGTTTATACACCTGTCTTCGTCTTTTGTTTTCTGTAAATTTCAACTATATGTATATATACATGTGTGTGTGTGCATATATATATATATGTATATACGTATATATATATTTATATACGTATATATATATATATATA
>NC_068991.1:16657127-16659284 GCF_001194135.2 Octopus bimaculoides | reverse complement strand
GGTGTTGGATATATAATTTAATGAAGTAAGGAAAAAAGAAAGTATTCACACAACACAATACGCTTACTATTACACAAGACTCAAACACTCACAATCAACAGCTCACAGTGAACTGCTTGCTCCAATTTGCACACAGTTCTTTATTTTATAACAATGAGTCTGTTCACTTTTAGTGACCTGTGGGATGCTCGGAATCCTTCCACAACATCTCCCCTTTTTTAAATTAGTCTCCCCTTTTGAGAATTGAACTCTGCTCAGAGTTTTAACATTTCTTACACTTAGGATTCAATTCGTGTTTCCGTTCTTTTCCATTTTCTGGTGCTAGAATGTGAAGTTTCAAATTGTTTGGGTGTTGATATTTCAAGTGTGTCATGCAATACTTCCGTGGGGATTTCATTTCTCGTGACTATTTTTTCTGTGAATCTTTTTTTTAAGTTGGTTAATATGTCTTTTAAGTTCAACATTTTTTTTTTTTACCAGGAATATCATTCTTCCAATTTGTTTAATAATTACACCATCCTCCCAGCTTTCTTTACCATATCTATAAGGTTTTAAAAAAAAATTTGTCTCCTAACATGAAGAATTTTGATGTTCACCCTTTTTCTATTTTCACTTGCTTTTGACTTATCAAAGATGGATCTGATCTCTCCAGCAAACATTAATCCTGTGGGTGACATTCCAGATGGGGTATTTGGATTAGGTGTTGCTTAGTACAGGGGTTTTCAAACTGTGGTCCGCGGACCACAGGGGGTCCGCAAGGACAAGACAGGGGGTCCATGGACAGCAAATACTTTATATGGGCAATTTGATTTTATATATGTTTTTTAATCGAAATCTTTTAATTGACAATAAACCTATTTGTTAAATACTGTTAAATAAATAAATGTAAAAATAAATGTTATTTTAAGCAAATATTTATGTATAAATTTCGTAAGCGTTTATAAGGGGGTCCCTAAGGTAAAGCCTGAAATATAAAGGGGTCTGCAAGTCAAAAAGTTTGAAAACCCCTGGCTTAGTACACACTTAGAAATTGTTGAAGTGCAAGGTCGTCCATTACTTCATTGTTCACCTTTTTCAACACCCTCTTAAAAGTGACCATAAAACGCTCTGCTTGTTCATTTGACCTAGGATGATATGGCTGAGTGGTCACATGTTCAATAATGAACATTTTACAAAATTTTCTGAACTCAGCTGAAGAAATTGAGTTCCATTATCAGACACAATGGTGTCAGGAATACCATATCTGGCAAACAATTCATGTAAAAAACTTACTGTAACCACAGATGTTGGCTTTTTACCCTTATACATTTCAGGCCACTTTGAAAAACTGTCCACCACAACAAGGTCATATGAACCCTTAAGTGGTCCTGCGTAATCAACATGCAGTCTGGACCATGGAATATCTGTTTTTGGCCATGGTTACCATTTAGTGGTAGATGCTTTTGCAGCTAGGGCACAACCTCTGCATGTTTTCACTAGTTCTTCAATGCTGGCCAATATACATAACTTCTGATTAACAATTTAATTCCCCAAATCCCTGGGTGACCAATGTGAAATTCCTTTAGTAATCGTTTTTGTAGTGTGGCTGGCACTACAACTCTTTGTGTGTGCATCAACACACCATCACACATTGAGAATGGGTGCATATTTGTGTTGCACATATTTCTATCTCTTTTAGCCTTCAGCATTTCTATCATATTTTTTTAATGGGTTTATCATTTTCCGATTTTATTTCAGTGTCTTGTAACGTGACTGGCAGTTCACATATGACATTACACTAAACATTTTAAATTTCATTTTCTGCTCAAAATGCAACAACCACAATATCTTCAAATGGTTCAGTATTTTTTGCAATCAGTCTTGATAAACAATCATCATCATCATCATCATTGTTTAACGTCCGCTTTCCATGCTAGCATGGGTTGGACGATTTGACTGAGGACTGGTGAACTAGATGGCTGCACCAGGCTCCAATCTGATTTGGCAGAGTTTCTACAGCTGGATGCCCTTCCTAACGCCAACCACTCCGAGAGTGTAGTGGGTGCTTTTACGTACCACCTGCACGAAGGCCAGTCAGGCGGTACTGGCAACGGTCACGCTCAAAATGGTGTATTTTACGTACCACCCGCACAGGAGCCAGTCCAGGGGCACTGGCAA
>NC_068991.1:16648520-16649714 GCF_001194135.2 Octopus bimaculoides | reverse complement strand
ATCACAGCAAACCACAGCACATACCCAAGGCACACAGAGCTGCACTCGGTAGTGAAATGAAAGCACGTTATAAAAATAAAACTACTGAATAATAATAATAATAATAATAATAATAATAATAATAATAATAATAATAATAATAATAATAATAATGTTAATATCAATAATCCATTCTACTATAGGCACAAGGCCCAAAATTTTGGGGGAGGGAACTAATTGATTACATCGACCCCAGGGCTCAATTCATACTTATTTCATTGATCCCAAATGTTTGATAGACAAATTCAGAGCTAGTACTGCAAGTTATGACATTTCATAAATGAATACATCTATGTAAACAATGCAATTGAAGATAGAAAACATAGGTAATTAGCGTATATGCATATTTGAAAATCATTGCTCTTTCATCAGCACCATATCCTACCCATCAAGAATCTACGATCATTATATTCCATAGAAACCTACTAAGTTTAGCAGTGTAACAGAACTGGATAGTCTAATTACATATTTAACACCTTCATGCCAACTAGCATGTAGGTATTAATTGCTGATAAGGACAGCAATTAATATATAAACATATATAGAGAGATATACATATACAAATATATGTCTATGTGATACATATATATATATATATATATATATATATATATATATATACACACACACATATGTACATATGCATCTATATAGACATATTTATGCATATAAACACATATATACAATATACACTATATATATATATATATATATATATATATACACATACATATGTATACATATAGACATATTTATACACATATATACTATATACACTATAAATACATATACATACACACACAAACATCATCATCATCATCATCATCGTTTAACGTCCGCCTTCCATGCTAGCATGGGTTGGACGATTTGACTGAGGAATGGTGAAACCGGATGGCAACACCAGGCTCCAATCTA
The DNA here is from genome assembly GCF_001194135.2 of Octopus bimaculoides. Lineage (NCBI taxonomy): Eukaryota > Metazoa > Mollusca > Cephalopoda > Octopoda > Octopodidae > Octopus > Octopus bimaculoides. The sequence goes on along the minus strand of NC_068991.1, from coordinate 16,648,760 downwards.
ATTTGGCAGAGTTTCTACAGCTGGATGCCCTTCCTAAAGCCAACCACTCAGAGAGTGTAGTGGGTGCTTTTACGTGTCACCCGCACGAAAACGGCCACGCTCGAAATGGTGTCTTTTATGTGCCACCTGCACAAGAGCCAGCCCGGGGGCACCGGCAACGACCTCGCTCGAAAAACCTCATGTGTCACCCACAAGCCGGCCCAGGGGCACCGGCAACGATCTCGCTCGAAAGATTTCATG
>NC_068991.1:16641057-16645957 GCF_001194135.2 Octopus bimaculoides | reverse complement strand
ATATAATTATATGTATTTATTCTATCCTAATAAATAATAATTCTGATAGAATAAATGGGTTAATAGAAACCAAGGTAGCAAAGATCACAAAATAACTGTAGTGTAATTCCTGCTGGTGAGGCAGAAACTCCTTGATATTTTGGGTATTTGAGTATATTTAAAAATTTAAGGAATGGAGAAAACGCATGTTATAACTGCATACTTTATTCCGACATATGTTTCGAAGAATTACAATTTATGCGATCCATAGGAATCGGCGATGTTAAAAATGTATACTTCTCCTCAGGGAATGCATGGGAATCATCCTAAACGTAAGACATTATGATACTCGGTCATACGTTTAGGATGATTCCCATGCATTCCCTGAGGAGAAGTTTACATTTTTAACATCGCCGATTCCTATGGATCGCATAAATTGTAATTCTTCGAAACATATGTCGGAATAAAGTATGCAGTTATAACATGCGTTTTCTCCATTCCTTAAATTTTTATATATATATATATCATATATATACACAATCACACACACAAACATATATATACATATATATACATATATATATATATATATATCATTATCATCAACCTCATTTAACGTCTCCTTTCCATGCTGGCATGGGTTGGACGGTTTGACTGAAGACTGGCAAGCCAGAATGCTGTACCAGGCTCCAATCCGATCTGGCAAGGTTTCTACAGCTGGATACCCTTCCTAAAGCCAACCACTCAGAGACTGTAATGGATACCTTTTAGGGTCCACCAGCACAAGTGCCAGTCAGGTGACCAGGCATCGGCCACATTTGAATAGAGCTTTTTAAATTTTTTTCTAAATTTGGTGCATGGTGAAGCAATTAGCTGACCCTTAATTATAATCATGTTTATAGTTATAGAATATTTGTATCATTTTACCTAAAAAGGTTATTTTAATGCACCGATCTACTTGGTAAAATTATTAATTATTAATTAATTGATTAATTAATTAATTAGTTTACCCTTTTATTATTAATATGAGTGGCTGTGGGCTAAGTAGCTTGCTTACCAACCACATGGTTCCAGGTTCAGTCCCACTGCGTGGCACCTTGGGCAAGTGTCTTCTACAATAGCCTCAGGCCGACCAAAGCCTTGTGCCTTGGAAGGTAACTTTCTAGGTGCAATCCCATGGTCAGTCATGACCGAAGGGGGTCTCAGCAATAACAGTTATGGAAACCATGGTGAAGGCTAAAGATAAGGTTCTTGTCACACATATTTTGTGCTATGTCAAATCCCAGATGAGATAGTTTCACTTCATTTTGCCTTCACACTTCATTCATATTATCAATGTTCCCCTGCAAGACATGAATGAACATCATTTCTTCATTCAGTTACAACTGTATCATAATCACTTCCTGGACCCTCTCCTACAAACCCTTGAGAGCATTGTTAGTTATATTAGTAGATGAAATAGATGAAGATAAGAAAGAAAGAAAGAAAGAAATAAAAAAAAACAATCTTCCTCACCTGATAGTACGACTTCCACCAAACAGTTCTCTTTAAGAAGGGAGGGTGACGTAATGAGGCTAAGCACATTTGGATTTGAGCTGTCATGACGAAAAAGTAAGATTTTATCCGCCAAGCCATAGAAACAATGTTCAGGGAACTGGAATGGAATAAAAGAAAAATTTAGAATATTGAAAATTTATTTTTGAGTATAGAAATTAGTAAATGATCATCATCGCCTTCACCATCATCATCATCATCATTTAACAACTACTTTTCAATGCTTGCATGCATCAGACAGAATTTTTTGAGGCATACTCTACAGCTGAATGCCTTTACAGTCACTAACCCTCAAGCAAGGTTTCCAAGCAAGGTAATATTTCCCATAGCCAGACAGGTATTTTTCATGGAAGACAGGAAATGAATAATATTGCTTGCTTGACAATGTGTGTGCGTATGTATGTGGTAAGAAGTTTGCTTCCCAACTACATGATTCTGGGATTGGTCCCTTTGTGCTACCTTGGATTAGTGTCTTTTGCTATAGCCCAAACCAATCAAAGCCTTGTGAGTGGATTTCAAGTAGACAGAAGCTAAAAGGTGTGCGCATACGTGCGTGTGTGTAAGTATGCACCAGAGTGAAATGGTCTATATCCAGGTGGTTATATTTGGTTTCTCTTTTAAGATTTATACAGCTATCTCACTCTCAGATGGCAGTGACCAGGTCATTTTCATTAACAGTATGTAGCGCCCTCTCTTGCTAATTGTCTTCAATTGGTAATATTTGAATATTTCCACTGGTACATAAATCTATCGACTTACTCAGGCGTCTGTGTATATTCTGACATGGTTAAATACTGAACAAATCTCAGACAGTATTTGCCAGAACCTTTTACATATAATATCTCACACTTATGTTAGGCTTTTCAACCAGATACTTATTGCCTCTTAATACATGCCCACACTGTATATTCTGTTGGGTAGAAAATGTAGGTGGTTAACCGTTTTGATGCCAACTGCTTAAGTCTAACTCAGGTTTTCTGATTCAAAACTACCTTCTTTGAGTGGTTATGATGAAATAAAACTTTCCAATATCATTTTATGCAAAAACCTTCTGTTTAAGTTATGTTCCAAGGGGAGGAAGTAGAATATAGGTGAGCAACGAGAGACAGGGAGGAAGAGAGAGAGATATAGTAGTGAAGGGGAGAGGCGAAGAACAACAGAAGGAAGAACGAGAGGGGGAGAACGATACAAAGATAGATAGTCGCGTCAGAAATATAAAGTTCAAAACTTACTTGCAGGGATGACGCGTGCGTTTGATCATGTAATACAAATAATAAATGAGTATATGTGTGTGTGTGTGTGTGTGTGTGTGTGTGTGTGTGTAAATATATACAGATATGACAGGCTTCTTTCCGTTTCTGTCTACGAAATCCCCACACAAGGCTTTGGTCAGCCCAGGGTGCCTTGCAGTGGGATTGAGCCTGAAACCATATGGTTGGGAACCAAGATTCTTACCACACAGCTACACACAAGTATAGATGTGTGTATGCATGTGTATGTGTGTATATATATAAAAGACACTTTATAATATAATTATATTCTAATTTATCTGAATAAATATTTAACAATGAAATTGATATTAATCATTGAAGTCAATTTGACCTTTGGGTTAATTTACGAAATTATTTTATCAGCAATATATCTGTCAGAGTCATCAATAACTGAATAATTATTGGATTTTTGAAAAGTTTCAATACTTTAACACTGGCATTCAAAAATGTTTGTCAAAAATCAATAAAGAGTGGGAGTACATATCCTTTTGATGTGGTATTGAACTGTGGAAATTTATGTTCTCAGTTCAAATCACACACAGGTTAGAGTTTTCTTTCATCCTATTGAAATCAATAAAATAAGTATATGTTTGCAAGTACTGGTATTGATATAATCATATAGCCTTTGAAGTCAGTGCCCCAGCATGGCCACAATCCAATGATTGTGAGCAGGAAGGGGATAAATGCATGGTTATTTCCTGGACAGACAATTAATTCGTTAATTCCTTGGTGTTAATGAGGTTTTGTGAGATTGATGGAGATTGACAGAGAACAAGAGAGAGGGGATGAATAGGGAGTTAGAGGGAGGGAAAGTGAGAACAAGAGAGATAAGAGAGAGCAAGATAGGAAAAGAGAAAGAGAGAAAGAGAGCAAGGGAGAAAGAGAGAGCAAGACAGGGAGAGAGGGAGAGAAAGAGCAAGACAAAAAGACGGGGAGCAAAAATAGACATAAGAGAGAGAGCCAGAGAGAGAGAAACAGAGAGAGAGAGAGAGAGAGAGAGCGCAAGAGAAAGAAAGAGAGCGCAAGAGAAAGAGAGAGAGCGCAAGAGAAAGAGAGAGAGCAATAGAGATATAACAAGAGAGAGCAAGGGAGAGACATAGAGAGAGAGAGAACACATAAGAAAGAGAAAGAGAGAGAGCAATAGAGACATAACAAGAAAGAAAGACAGCACAAGAGAGATGGAGAGAGAGAAGAGGGAGAGCAAAAGAGAGGAGAGCAAGAGAGAGAAGAGGGAGAGCAAGAGAGAGGGAGGGAGAGCAAGAAAGAGGGAGAGAGAAGGCTTTTTTTTATGGGGGTCTAGGTAGATAGACAGATCCTTTTATCTGTTTTAATCAGTGGTTCTTGGCCCTTTTTCTTTTTTGCACTATCCCCTTTTTTAAGCAGTAGTTATGCATAGCACCCACTTAAGTGGCGAGTGAGGTATCACAGCTAAACTAACTTAACAGAAATGATGATTTTAAAATTTTACTTGAAAAATGAATTGTATAAGCTTTTAACAGTGAAACAATAAAAAATTAATTAAGACAAAAGTTGTTAATTTACTTTATGTAATGCAAGTTAATGACTTTCCTGTGTCTGATGAGACCTAGCTAAATCTTCAATGTTAGTCAAAAGAAAATCTAAGTCTCCTCTTTGACTATTTGCAAATTTATTTTGTTGCTTAGTCAGCAACTGTGACAGCACAATCATGTATCGTATATAATATAATTACTACCTTAGCTAAAATTTAGCATGTTAATTATGTTACCTCATTGCCCCCATCATCGCTCCCGAAAACCTATCACCCCCTCTGATATGCCCCGTGGTACTGCCTATGCTGAGAAGCCTTGGTTTAGAACAGTGCTCAGTAACCTTTTTTTCACTTATGGTACACTTGTATTCTTTAGATAATTCAGCAGCCCACCTGAACAGAAAACATAACTGAAAGTATAGGAGTGGCTGTGTGGTAAGTAGCTTGCTTACCAACCACATGGTTCCGGGTTCAGTCCCACTGCGTGGCACCTTGGGCAAATGTCTTCTACTATAGCCTCGGGCCGACCAAAGCCTTGTGAGTGGATTTGGTAGACAGAAACTGAAAGAAGCCCGTCATTATATAT
>NC_068991.1:16639165-16639950 GCF_001194135.2 Octopus bimaculoides | reverse complement strand
AAAGCTTGTTTTTCCAGCGTTCACCACTTCATATCATTTTGGCTTTTACTGTTTTGTTCTTACTGTTCTGTTTTTGTTACCACTTTAACCCTCTGCAAAAAATCCCAAATTTTATTTAATTTGCTTTGCGGGAAGGACTGTTCTAACGAAGTCACGTCTTGTCCCTACCTTCAAAATGCGGAGTAGATAAAACAGGGGACAACTGATGAAGGGAGTGTTCTTTATGTTGCTTGTCTTGTTTCTCTATTTGTTTCTTTCGTTGTTCGAAAAAAATGTTTGTTTTCTATGCTTTTGTTTTTTATATTCTCATTTCTCATTTTGTTGACTTTTTTTCATGTTCTGTACCCATATATGCATGTAGGTATGTACATATATGCATAGTGTGATTATTGCCAGTGTCGCCAGACTGGCTCCTGTGCAGGGAGCACATAAAAACATCTTTTGAGCATGGTCATTGCCAGAACTGCCTGACTGGGCCTCGTGCCGGTGGCACGTAAAAGACACCTGCTGCACTCTCGGAGTGGTTGGCGTTAGGAAAGGCATCCAGCTGTAGAAACTTTGCCAGATCAGATTGAGCTTGGTGCAGCCTCTGGCTCCCCAATCCTCAGTCAAACCATCCAACGCATGCCAGCATGGAGAGTGGACATTAAACGATGATGATGATGATATATTCTTTTATTCTTTTACTTGTTTTAGTCATTTGACTGTGGCCATGCTGAAGCATGTATATGTATATATACATCATAAGTATATATATATATATATATATATATATATATATATAT
>NC_068991.1:16636852-16638795 GCF_001194135.2 Octopus bimaculoides | reverse complement strand
CGATCTTACTTGGCTTGCCGGGTCTTCTCACGCACAGCCCATTTCCAAAGGTCTCGGTCCGTAGTCATCGCCTCGGTGAGGCCCAATGTACGAAGGTCTTGCCTCACCACCTCAGCCCAGGTCTTCCTGGGCCTACCTCTTCCACGGGTTCCCTCAACTGTTAGGGTGTGGCACTTTTTCACGCAGCTATCCTCCTCCATTCTCACCACATGTCCATACCAGCGCAATCGTCTCTCTTATATATATATATATCGTGTGTGTGTGTGTGTGTGTGTGTATAAATCTATATATATATATTTTTATCTCAACTTTCAATTGAATATGCATCAAAATGCTTAAAGATTCAAACAATTAACCATAATTTTCTTCACTTTAAATATTTATTTAGATTTCAATTACTGATAAAATGGAAGATATTTATTTTGTAAATCTGTTATGGAAACATGTGTACAAGAGTTATGTAAATAAATCTTTTTAAATTATTATATTTTATATATATCTACAGAGTGTCTCCAAAAATGTGTACACATTTTAACAGCTGGTAACTCACTTAATTTTCTTATCTTTTTAGATTTAACCCATTACAATTAATGAAAGAAATCAGACTAAGTCTTGAAGAAAGGAAATTAACCCCAAAGGGCTACTGGAAGTTTGAAAACACAAAGTGCAAAGAGAATTTAGGAGAGAGTTTCAAACAGATTCACTAATGCAACTAAGCAACACTTGAATTAGAAGTTTGAAGCAGATGAAACTGTTCAGAATGTTCTTAAGGAACATTCCAAAAGACTTAGGACATTATCGAGCCCACAAATAAAAAATGGGTACTAAAAACATATTACCTGAGTTACGCAAATCTGTGCTTACAAGCAAGTCATGAGACAGGAATTTCAAAATGAAGCAAGCATTCATCACATTTTGAAGTGCTGTTATTAGAAATGTTACATTCCACATGATTGCAAAACAAGCTTCTGAACCACACAGCCAGAAATCTACCACAGAAAATAAATCCATGATAGGTAACCAAGAAACAAGAGGTTTTTATTCATAGATGCAACTGTTCTTTTGCAGTTAGATGTCTACCTTTCCCAATGCTAATTGTTTAACTATGACATAAAACCCTGCCTTACATCTCCACACACAACCCACACAACAATGAGGCCTTCAACAACATACTCCACAGCACAGCTCTACTCAAGAAAGACCCAAAAATGAACCAAATCCTCAAAACACATACAATCATCAAAAGTAAGAGGCAACCAAAATCAATGAAAAAGATTTTAACCCAGGCCAAATTACACTCAACAATAACCACTAAATCTACAGTAAAAAAATGCGGGAGACCCAACTGTGGGATTTGTGTCAACGTAATAGAAGGATCAGAACAAGGCCATAATTTCACAGTAAAAACTAATTTTACATGTGCATCGGAGAACTTGATCGACCTAATTACATGCTCTGGATGTAAACGGCAATATATTGGACACACTAAAAACAGCCTACGTCAGAGGATGGCGGTACACAAATCCCAAATTAGAATCCCAGAAAACAGGAAAATACCTCTCAGCCAGCACATCGATGAATGTGCTTACAACAAATTTCTCAAATTCACAACGTTTCCTCTATACAAATTCAAAGACAATGCTAGCCAAAATGAATGCATTAGCAAAGAAATATTTTTTATAAGAAAATACCGACCAAGTCTAAATTCTCTAAACTAGCAACACTGAGACTTTCATATATATTTTAATATTTTTATACGTAGATTTGCAAGTTATTCATAAGAAATAAACAAAGGGGATCGAAGAACCCGATTTCTATTAAAACCATAGGGGGAACAACTTCACCACGATGATTACCACCACCACCACTACTACTACTACTACTACTACTACTACTACTACTATTGTTATTATCATGACTACTGCTAGTTATTTGACTGCTAC
>NC_068991.1:16633259-16636189 GCF_001194135.2 Octopus bimaculoides | reverse complement strand
AGCTTCCTCGTGAAATTAACATGCAAGTGTCTGAGCACTCCACAGACACGTGTACCCTTAACGTAGTTCTCAGGGATATTCAGCATGACACAGTGTGACAAGGCTGCCCCTTTGAATTACAGGCACAACAGAAACAGGAAGTAAGAGGGAGAGAAAGTTGTGGTGAAAGAGTACAGCAGGGTTCGCCACCATCCCCTGCCGGAGCCTCGTGGAGCTTTAGGTGTTTTCGCTTAATAAACACTCATAACGCCCGGTCTGGGAATCGAAACCGCGATCTTATGACCGCGAGTCCGCTACCCTAACCACTGGGCCATTGCGCCTCCACCATTTCAGATGTACTCCCACAATAATATTCCTAGCATTGAAGGCAGGGAGCTGACAGAATCCTTAGCACACTGGGTAAAATGCTTAGCAGCATACTAAGTTCAAATTCTGCTAAGGCTGATTTTGCCTTTCAACCTTTCAGGATCAATAAAATAAATAACAGTTCAGCAATAGGGTTGATATGATCGACTTTCTCCCTCCCCAAAAACTGCCAGCCTTGTGCCAAAATTTGAAACGAATATTCCTAGCATTGAGAGTAAGTGGGTGAGCGAGAGAAAAAGTGACAGACGGAGAATGAGAAACAGACATAGTGAGAGGGAGCAAATGAATATTGAGAGCAGGAACTAAAAGACAAAATGAGAGACAGACAGACAGACAGACACAGAGAGAAAGTGAATAAATGAATGAATGAATGATTGCAATGTTTATTGTAAGTAAGAAAAAAAAAAAATGAAGGTGGGGGGGGGCGATCATATATTAAAGCACCATTTGTTTCTGAGACGGTGCAATGAACTACCAATATGGCAACAGTAGTGTAGCATTTTTCCCATTTAGCTTCCAGTTACTACCACAATCACCATTTCATTTCACAGACTGTTTGCTGACAGATTTTCTCAAGGCAGTAACATTAACTCTTTTAATATCAATTCGTTTGAGAAGACTCATTACAAAAGTGTTCATATTACTTGCTTGTTATGGTGTAGATTATAAACCTTGAGATTACAGTTGGTTAACATCAAAACCATATATATATATATATATATATATATATATATATATATAATAGGTGTAGGAGTGGCTGTGTGGTAAGTAGCTTGCTTACCAACCACATGGTCCCGGATTCAGTCCCACTGCGTGGCATCTTGGGCAAGTGTCTTCTACTATAGCCTCGGGCCGACCAAAGCCTTGTGAGTGGATTTGGTAGACGGAAACTGAAAGAAGCCCGTCGTATATATGTATATATATATATATGTATGTATGTATGTGTTTGTGTGTCTGTTTGTCCCCCCAACATCGCTTGACAACCGATGCTGGTGTGTTTATGTCCCCGTAACTTAGCGGTTCAGCAAAAGAAACCGATAGAATAAGTACTAGGCTTCTAAAGAATAAGTCCTGGGGTCGATTTGCTCGGCTAAAGGCGGTGCTCCAGCATGGCCGCAGTTAAAAGACTGAAACAAGTAAAAGAGTAAAGAGTAAAGAGTATATATATAGACGCAGGCATAGCCAACACTTGCAGTGTAGTGTGTACCATGCATTCATTAATGATTTTACGTGCTTATGTAGTTTCAAGCCGGTAAAAAGACAACTTCTCAGACTCCCCGCTACCCTTACCCCAGCAGAATATTTGCAATGTGACAGCTGGAAGGACAAAGGACTGCATCAGTAATGGGCCAGTACTGATTTTTAGCTGTGCAGACTGCAGCAATGTGAAACAAAGTGGCTTGCTCAAGGAGGAAACACTGATTTTGAAACTACAACCTTCTGACTGAAAGTCCAACACCCTAAGCACCAGACCACGAGCCTTCATAATACAAAAACACACACGGAGATATATATGTATATATACACATTCTTCATAATACACGAGCCTTCATAATACAAAAACACACACGGAGATATATATGTATATATACACATTCATTATAATACACGAGCCTTCATAATACAAAAACACACACGGAGATATACATGTATATATATACACATTCATCATAATACATATTCGTTCATATTCAACAGATAAGATCCAGAGATTCTTCGTATAAAAGACACTTAGCAGTTCTCAAAAAGATTCAAACTTAGACTCCGAAGACTTCACAGGCATTCAATTCCACAGGGTAAAGAATGGTTATAAGAGGGAACAAGTTGAGAGGATATAGAGGCAATTATGCGGATAAGCAAATTAGATGTATTAAATATAATATAATAGTTTGGACACAAAATATGTGTATATGTATACACGAAAAACGAGAAAAAGCAAAAGATGGAGACTTTCAGACAATGAATATTTAAGTACAAATATATAGATGTATTTATAGATCCAACTTATACAGGGTACAAATGACAGAGAAAATTAAAGGGGTGGCTGAAAGGTGTCATAAGTCTAACAGCTGTTTCTGGGACTTTGGAGATCCATGATAATGTTGGTAGATGTAGTTCATTTAAATATGCAGCTGTAATGGATGATCTCAATGCAGAGAAGTTCCAAGATGCCTCCACATATTCATATATATACTCACACATATATATGTATATATTGTAAAGTTGTTGACATTAGGAAGGGCATCTAGCCACAGAAAACATGCCGAAGCAAACACTGGAGACCAACGCAGTCCTTGAACTTATCAGATCCAGTCAAATCACCCAGCCAATGTTAGCATGGAACATGGACATTAAATGATGATGATATATACATATATACATATATATATATATATATATTCATATATACACATACATATATACATACACACACACACACACACATATATATATACATGCACACACACGTATACATACACACACATATATACATACACACACACACATATATATATATACATACATACATACACACACACACATATATATATACATACATACAT
>NC_068991.1:16631321-16632843 GCF_001194135.2 Octopus bimaculoides | reverse complement strand
TATATATATATATATATATATATATGACAGGCTTCTATACAGTTTCTATCAACAAAACTTCACTTGCAAAGCATTGGTCAGTTAAAAGCTATAGTAGAAGAAACTCACCCAAGGTTCCTTGGTTCCATACAGAAGAAAGGAACCAAAAACCATGCGGTCGCAAAGCAAACTTCTTGGCTACAAAGCCAAGTCATGCTTGAATATTAATTACAACACACAATTAGTTTAACTCATTAGACATACAGTCACTAAACTGTGATTATCATTGCCAAATAATTATAAATTTATGAATATACACGTACTTATAAATATGTGTATCACCAACATTATAATTATAAATAAATATATACATCAACAGACTTATACACACCTATTGTATCGTTAACTAATAATTGGATGAATGTATCTACATACACATGTATACATAATTAGATGAATTTTAGAGCTTATAAATATATATATATAAATAACACACTTATACACACATGTATCACCAGCATTATAATTATAAACAGATTCACGTATAAATACACTTTTACATACATGAATATTTAATTATATAAATATATACACACATACATACATACATACATGCATGCGTGCATACATACAAGAATATATCACCATTATTATAACAATCACTTTAACATCAGATTTCCAAGCTAGCATAGATTGGCTGAACATACACACATGCACATATGTATATTTATACACACACTCATACATACACATGCATATACACATGGTCTTGTAGCATGTGATATCTGAGACGAATATTCGCCATAGTAGTGAAGTCGATAAACAATGTCCTAACCAATATCCAATATCTATCCCACGATTCTTTTGAATTGTTTAACGCCACTGCTGCCAACAACTACAAGTTCACAGATCAAGAACATCTTATACATGTGTATGTGTGTGTGTTAGAGAGGAGTCGTGGGGGAAGAAAGTGCATATGTGACAGAAAGTGTGTGTAAAAGAGAAAGTGTGTAAGAAAGGATGTTTGTATGTGTAAGTCTAAGAGAGATGAGAGAAAGGGAGAGAGATAGGAGGAAAGTGAAAGAGAGATGAGGAAAGTAAGAGATTTGTGAGGAAATGAAAGAGTGATATGAGAAAGTATAAAAGACACGAGGGGAAAATCTGAGATGGAAGTGAACATAAGAGAGGTGGGGAAAATGTAAGACAGACAGACAGAAAAAGAGGCAGGCAGGCAGAGATGAGAGAAAATGTAAGAGAGAGGTAATAGGTGTAAAAGAAATGAGAAAGTATGAGAGAGATGAGAGAAAGTGTAAGGGGAATGAGAGAAAATGTGAGAGACATGAGAGGACATGTAAGAAAAATGAGGAATGTGTAAAGGAGGTGAAAGTATAGGAGTGATGAGAGAAAGTGTAGGAGAGATAGAAGAAAGTGTAGGAGAGATGAGAGAAAGTGTAGGAGAGATGAAAGTGTAGAAAAGATGAGAGAAAGTGTAGGAGAGATGAAAGTTTAAGAAAGATGAGAGAAAGTGTAGGAGAGATGAAAC
>NC_068991.1:16629754-16630152 GCF_001194135.2 Octopus bimaculoides | reverse complement strand
AGATGAGAGAAAGTGTAGGAGAGATGAGAGAAAGTGTAGGAGAGATGAAAGTTTAAGAAAGATGAAAGAAAGTGTAGGAGAGATGAGAGAAAGTGTAGGAGAGATGAAAGTTTAAGAAAGATGACAGAAAGTGTAGAAAAGATGAGAGAAAGTGTAGGAGAGATGAAAGTTTAAGAAAGATGAGAGAAAGTGTAGGAGAGATGAAACTGAAGGAGTGATGAGAGAAAGTGTAAAAGGGATGGGAAAAAGTGTAGGAGAGATGAGAGAAAGCATAAGTTTAAAAAGAGGAAGTGTAGGAAAGATGAGAGAACAAATTAGAGATGGAAGGAAGTGTAAAAGAGATATGAAAAGGTGAGAGAGAGAGAGAGAGAGAGAGAGAGAGAGAGAGAGAGAGAGAG
>NC_068991.1:16628042-16628987 GCF_001194135.2 Octopus bimaculoides | reverse complement strand
GAGATCGTTGCCAGTACCGCTGGACTGGCTCCTGTGCAGGTGGCACGTAAAAGACACCATTTCGAGCATGGCTGTTGCCAGTACCGCCTGACTGGCCTTCGTGCCGGTGGCATGTAAAAGCACTCACTACACTCTCAAAGTGGTTGGCATTAGGAAGGGCATCCAGCTGTAGAAACTCTGCCAAATCAGACTGGAGCCTGGTGTAGCCATCTGGTTCACCAGTCCTCAGTCAATCGTCCAACCCATGCTAGCATGGAAAGCAGACGTTAAGTGATGATGATGATGATGATATATATATATATATATATATACATATATTTCGCACACACACTGATCTTTCCACCCTGAAGATGGAGGTCAATCTTACAATAATGGTTATATGCGTCCCCTACTGATTGCATATCTTTTGACTTTTTGCATGGTCCATCTTCCTAAAAACAGCTGTTGGACTTCAAATACCATGCCTCTCCCCTCAGTTTTCTGTATTTTTTGTACCCCACGTAAAATTTGTTCTGTAATTATATAGATATCTATATGCTTATATGCAATTGTTCATCTTCTGAAAATTTTCTGTTTTTGTTTCTATATATATCCTTATATATTTTCATGTGTATATGTATGTATATTTTGTATATCAAGTCTACATGTGTTTATCTGCATCACTATCTCTCTCTCTCTTTATATATATATATATATATACACACATAAATGTGTGTATGTGTATGTATGTGTATATAAGATCTCTACAAAATAGCATAAGACACAAAAACACAGAGATCCTAACAGGGGTTCCTTTCCCTTATTTTACACCACACTCATATATATACATTATATATACATATAATTTATGCTTAAAAATCCGACCATATGCAATACACATACATATTGTGTGTGTATATATGTATATATGTGTGTATATATACATTTATATATATATATATATAT
>NC_068991.1:16626160-16627908 GCF_001194135.2 Octopus bimaculoides | reverse complement strand
TGTGTGTGTGTGTGTGTGTGTGTGTGTGTGTGTGTGTGTGTAACATACATAACCATAACGTTTTCTGCAGACTTGGTACTTTAACGAGAAACCTGCTGGCTTTGTTTTACAGCCAACTGTTTAGAATGGATTCTTTATTATATAAAACCCAGAGTGGCGACAGTCTGAAGCAGCTTGCTAATGACTCTCAAATCACACACAAACACACACACATACACACACAAGTGCACGCATGCAGAAATGCACACATGCAGACATACACACTCACATACAAACACACGCGCTCATATACGTGCCTTTGATCTACCTTTCTCTTATGTGTGCGTACGTTTGTATGTTCGTCTTTGTGAGTACTTGCATATATGAATAATATCAGTATGTACATCTTTATATATGGGCTCCACCTACTCTCGTGTCCCAGACTAGAAATTTTCAGATTGAATGCAGGATTGCAGTATGTGGTGGCCTGCCCTCACATTTTATGAACTCTGACAGACTACAACATTTAGGCTGATACGCAACACATTGTCCCTTCTTTAGAAATTAACAATGACCAGCTAGCAGCCACTTCTTACATCTAACTCCTTTGCTAACAATACCCTCACAACCATCACCTCATTTTGCAGATCTTTCCCTTTCAGCTTTCAGATATTATACATAAGCAACCTAGACATTGTACCTCTCACAAGACACACACTACTTTTCTAAAGAGACCTTGAATGAATTATCTCCATTAGGGACATAAGGAGCGCCATTCTTAATCTTCAACACAAACACTCAAAAACAAACACTTGAACAGCACACATCAAGAACATAGTTTTGTATTCAACACTCTCTCAATCATGAATAAAACATTATTAAAGTCTAGGAAGTCACTACTAATGTTATATCAAATAACGTCAGATGATGTCTTAGAAGCCTGCATGTACACACACATACATACAAAGCCAGTATGGCTGACCTTGGGATATTGGGTACAGAATGCAAATCCTTAATTCATACTCTTCAAATCATCACAATATCTGGGACTATAAAAGTCTGCAAGACCATTCTGCAAGACTTAAAGGATGATGAGCAAAACAAGATGTTTTTCTTCAAAACCTTGCAACCAAGCAAGTGACCATTCAAACTTTATTTTAAATTACAGAGAAAGAAAATTCATGCATGGTTAAGTATTTATTCATCCACAAAGAACCATGCCCAAGCCTGAGCAAGCCTGAAGGCACATGATCAACCCTGCAGGCACATGATCAACCCTGCAGGCACATGATCAACCCAAGCAGGTGGAGACTCCTAACTGTAACTTACATTTGTTGTTTGAAGCAGGAATGTTTCCTTGAGGTCTCATCACTGATCGTTATGCTGACCCCTTTACAACATTCAACTTAAAACCCTACACTGGAGCATCATCATCGTTTAACGTCCGCTTTCCATGCTAGCATGGGTTGGACGGTTTGACTGGGGACTGGCAAGCCAGGAGGCCACACCAGGCTCCAAACTGATCGGGCAGTTGTGGTGAAAGAGTACAGCAGGGTTCGCTACCATCCCCTGCCAGAGCCTCGTAGAGCTTTTAGGTGTTTTCGCTCAATAAACAGTCACAACGCCCAGTCTGGGAATCGAAACTGCGACCCTATGACCGCGAATCTGCTGCCCTAACCACTGGGCCATTGCGCCTCCTCTATATATGTACATATATATATATATATATATATATATGTATATATATATATATATATATATATATATAT
>NC_068991.1:16620621-16625514 GCF_001194135.2 Octopus bimaculoides | reverse complement strand
ATCATCATCATCATCATCGTTTAACGTCCGCTTTCCATGCTAGCATGGAAAGCGGACATTAAACGATGATGATGATGATGATGATGATATATATATATATATATAGAGAGAGAGAGAGAGAGACAGACAGACAGACAGACACAGAGAGAGACAGACAGACAGACACACAGAGAGACAGACAGACAGACACACAGAGAGACAGACAGACAGGCAGAGAGAGAGAGAGAGAGAGAGAGAGAGAGAGAGAGATACTCACAAACACAGACACATATATATATGTACACACACACAAACACACACACACACACACAAACACATACACACAGAGCAGCTGTTTTCTTGTACATGAGCAAAACCATTGCTCAAAAGAATCCTTGCAATGAGTCGTTGCTGATGCAGTGTCAGGCTGTCGTATGACTCTTGAGCCTGGCCAAGGATTTGCATATTCTGTTGCATAATGCTCAGCTGTGCTGGCTGACAGAGGGAAGAAGGTGCCACAGTATGGATGCCTGTTCAGTTGTTTGATTAAATAAACTACCCAGTCAACTGGCATGTAAGTGGTCGAGTATTCCAAAGACACATGTACCCTTAAACTAATTCTCAGGCAGATTCAGCAAAACACAGTGTATAGCTACAATTTATCCTACAAGCTTCCATACAGTTTCCATCTACTGAATTTCACACTCACAGCTTGGATTGACTTAATGCTATTGTAAAGAACTCTTGCTCAAGATAACACACAGCAGGATGGAACCCAAGACCTTGTAATTGAGAAGCAAATATTCTTAATCATTCAGCATCTACAAAGTAGCAATGGACCCTATGGATTTTGGCAATGAGTGTTCAAATGCTCAATCAATTGGCCTACCTCCACATTGGATTATAGTGTAGTGGCTGAGTATTCCTCAAACACATGTACCTCTAATGTAATTCATAGTAGTGTGTGGCAACACTGAGACTTTGAAGTACAGGTGCAATCCATCAGATGAATTTTGAACAGTTTCCAATGACCCAATTTCATTCACAAGGCTTGGTTCTATTAGAGGATATGGTAAATGACACCCAAAATATCATGCAGTAAAATTGAACATGGGACCTAATGATTGTGAAGTGAATTTCTTAACCATTCAACCATGTTGCATTCATATTACACGCACACATATATACATACATACGTATATAGATATGTAGACACAAATATGTATATGTGCATACATACACATGCATATGTGTATTATCATAAACGCATACACACACATTCATATATGTGTGTGTGTGTGTGTGTGTGAAGTCAATTGGTAATTTGGCTATTACGACACTGTAATAAAGTATTTGATTAATAATAATCACAATAATAATAATAATAATAACAATGGTAATACACGCACATATATATATAATTCAATGTTTATGAAGTGATAGATGGACAGACATACTTATATACATACATACATACAAATGTGCATATGTACATACATACTGACAGACAGACAGACAGACATACTATTAATATAATTAAAGTAAACAACTGAACATTAAATTAATAATTTACAGAAACTTTCTTTCATTAATCTCTCTGGTTTAAGGATCTATTAATTTTTTTTTTTTCATTATTAATTTTTGAAACAATATGAAATATGTAATTAGTTTAGTGTACAGTGAAATGACTCATCTATAGAATGAACTTCTCAAGTGAATCATTTAAATTGCCAGAAATAGCAGCTAAATCTCCCTTAAATCAGACCCTACCACCTTATAAAAAAAAAGACATTACATATTGCATTTCTAGATTCCTCAGGAAAAATGACATTGTCAAGCCTGTGCTGTTTTTGATCATATTTCTGTAATGTCAGGGACTTAACTGGGATTAATTACTACAAACAACAACAACAAAAACAACAGGCCAACAAGGAAGTCACAATAGGGTTTTACACCAACTAATGAAAGAGCTTGTATGAGACTTAAACTAGCCAATCAGAACCCTTCTAATTTCTTAGACTAGCCAATGAGAAAGCTTGTATGAAGTTATGTACTAACAAATCAGAGACCATTATTTCTTACACAACCCAATGGGAAAGCTTGTATGAAGCCATGTACAAGCCAATCAAAGACTGGCTACATTTCTCACACAAGCCAATGAGAGAGGTCAGACTAGCCAAAGCCTAACCATGGTCTCAAATGAGCCAATCAGAGACTTTCCACATAGTCTCACACAAGCCAATAAGAAAAGCCTTAACATAGCCACACAAGCTAAGGAGACATCCTCAACATGGTTTCTCAGTTTGCTACAAAAATCTCCTTCAAACCTTATCTTATAATCTTAAAATGCGAAGGACACACTAGACGAAGTACTCTTGAAATGTATTATCTGAAAATAAATTGATGGTATCTAGAATGCTTTCATTAAAAGGAAGTTGTTGGTATTTTGGGTTGTTTTTTTTTCTCAGACCTGACTCAGGGTTAAACAACAACTGAAACACATATAGTATTGATATCTTTACACATCTTGTGTATTCTTTCTTCTTCCAGATTCTAGTTTTATATATAATATTATGTGTGTATGTGTGAAGGTGCATGGCTAAGTGGTTAGTGTGTTTCACTCACGAATGGCAGATCATGAGTTCGATTCTCAGATTGGATGATGTATTGTGTTCTTGAGCAAGATACTTCATTTTACATTATTCCAGTACTCTCAGCTGTAAATGGGTAACCCTAAAACGGACTAACTTTCCAATATGAGGGAATGCTGGGCTGCTCACTTTAGCCAGTAGGGTGACATCGTTCGAAAGCGAAAAGGATGCAAAATGCATTATGATCAGCAATGTATAATGACATCCAATCGCAGGTCAATCACATGATCACATGATGTGTGTGTGTGTGTGTGTGTGTGTGCGTAAATGCCAAACAATGAAGAATTTTTTCAAGCTGATCACACGAATGAATTGAATTTGTCTCGATTTTGGTATTTTCATCCAAAATAGAGACAAATTATTATTATTATTATTATGTTCAGCTTGGAAAATTGTTAAGACATTAAGAAATTTTTCTTAACATGAAACTAATGGTAGCCTTAATACACAGATATATACATAAATATATATATATATATATATATATATATATAAAATGAGCTTGTTGTATGCAATGCTCATGTGCACTACTACTCAGAGAATATTACAAGAGGGGACAAGGAGTAAATAAAGAAAGAAAGCAATGAAAGCTAGAAGTACATGCACAGTACACAGAATAAAACACAAACATACAGAAAAGTGAATATTAACCCTTTAGATACTAACCTGCCCAAGACTGCCCCCTGATCCTGATATACATTTCTTGCTTTAATCTGATCTAAATTAAAACTTGCCTTCAAAAGTTCAGGCTAAATTATGCTCCAAACACCAACTTAATAATGACGAAATTATTTTAATAATTTGTTTTCAGTGTTTTCATAATTAATTGAAATAAATGTAGACAAAAATATGGTAATAAAAGGGTTGAAAGAGACATAAGAACAAGGATGTTGGTGAATTTCAGGAAGCTTGGAATTTTTGAAAGATGCAGTATCCTGACAGTTAACAATGGAAGCAGGTAGTTTATTCTATGGTTTAACAATTCTGAGTATGAAGGCTTCCAAAAGTCATGGGCACTGCACCATTTTTTGAATTTATATGTAGGGGTGGTAGGACATTCTAGCAGAATCAGTAGAACGCCAGGAAATATGCTACATTGGTAGTTTTGTTCTGTCAATTTATATTCTGAGTTCAGATCCTGCCAGAGTTAATTTTGCCTTTCATCTTCCACTCCTGCCTAGTCCCTAACCTTGTCCCCTACTACAGCCTCTAACCCTGAGACCTGCTTCTGCAATCATTCAATGTAAGCCCTCTGATTTCAATGTAAACCTCACACTTTTCCACTCAGCCAATGAAAGAGCTTTGGTGAGATCTCCTGCTAAAACAAAGCGAGAGCTTGTATGTGGCCTCACACTAGCCAATGAGTGAGCATCTATATGGTCTCACAGCAGCCAATGAGAGAGCTTGCGTTTGGTCTCATACAAACCATTAAGAGATTCTATTTACGGTCTCACTCACACTCGTACCAGAGACTGTTGTAGCCATAAACATGGTAGTAGAGACACAGAACAAACATGGATAATATGCATGAGAATGAGTGGGTGAATGTGTGAGAAAGTGAGTGTGGTGGCAGTGCTGGAGGGTGTAGTAGGAGTGGTTATAGTGTGCATGATTAAAGGTCAAATTTTCTCAGGCAGATAGCACTTTCAGAGTATGGGTTCAGATTGTATGTGAGCGTTTGAATACATTTGTGAATGTATGTGTAAAGTGAGCCAAGGATTAACCCTTGTCCTACCTCCACGTTGTACATATGAGTTTATGTATAACTGTGTGTGTTCTTTGCAATGTTTCTTTCTTTCTTTTGTTGTTGTTGTTGTTCATTCCCTGCCACCTTCAAGATTAGTTATTCTACCTCTAGAGTACAATGAAAGCATTGATCTGTTGCAGTACTGTGGAGTGGAGAGGGATAGGGTGGTGTAGGGTTTGGCATAAGGGGTGGTATGGTGTGGTGTGTATGTTGAAACCTTGTATTACAACTGAAGCTTTGTGGTAGGAATCTTAACACAAAGTCACACATACATACATGTATGTATATATATATATATATATATATATATATATGTATATATATATAAATATATATATATATATATATATATACATATATATGCATATATGTATGTACATGCATTCATATATTCACATATATATATGTGTGTATGTACATATACATATATATATGTACATATATATACATACATATAAGCACATATATATGCATATACATACATCCATATATACTTCTGCATACACACATGGACAT
>NC_068991.1:16619813-16620521 GCF_001194135.2 Octopus bimaculoides | reverse complement strand
GGCACAAGTGCCAGAAAGGCGATGCTGGGCACAGGTGTCATCACGATTTCGCTTTCGCTTACCCCAATATGTATATATATATATGGGTGCATATTATATATGAGGTGGTATTTAAAAGTTCCAGGACTAGTTCTGTAGTGCACCAACAGATGACAGTGCACGGCTGCATGTGCAGTGAGAGCTAGCAGTGACCTTCATGAAGCAGTGTGCCGAGTGACATCACTCTATTTACTTCACTGGTTATGAAATTTGTGTTTTTGTGATGATGTGATGATGCTGCAGTCTGTGATGATTTTTGTGATGGACAGGAAGTCGGAACAAAGAGCCAATGTGAAATTTTGTGTTAAACTTGGGAAGTCTGCTGCTGAGACATTGAGCATGCTTTGGCAAGCTTACGACCAATGAGGTAATGGGTCATATGCAATGTTCCAAGGAGCATGATTGCTTCAAAAGCAGCATGATAGAGGCACAGCTCAATCCAAAGCATGCACATTGTTTTTTTTTTTGCTGACATCCACAGTATTGTGTATCAAGAATTCGCCCTCCCACCCCCCAGGGCCAGACTGTCAATTGAAAGTTCTACTGCGACATTTTGAAGCATTTGAGGGAGGACATTTGACAAAAGGAACCATATCAATGGAGTGCAAAGAATTAGATTCTTCCTGATGACAATGCACCCTGTCACCAAACTCTCTCTCTTTCTATATA
>NC_068991.1:16612262-16617055 GCF_001194135.2 Octopus bimaculoides | reverse complement strand
AGACTGGAATCTGGTGCAGCCTCTCAGCTAACCAGCTCTGGTTAAACTGTGCCCGGACAGTGGATGTTAAATGACGATGATGATGATGACAGGCTTTTGGGAGAAGTGAGATATTTCATATATACATGACCATTGCTTCATCTTCTTTCTTTCTTTATTGCCCACAAGGGGCTAAGCATAGAGGGGACAAACAAGGACAGACAAAGGGATTAAGTTGATTACATCGACCCCAGTGTGTAACTGGTACTTAATTAATCGACCCTGAAAGGATGAAAGGCAAAGTCGACCTCGGCGGAATTTGAACTCAGCACGTAATGGCAGATGAAATACCGCTAAGTATTTCGCCCGGCGTGCTAACATTTCTGCCGGCTCACCGCCTTGCCTCATCTTGTCAAATGATAACCATTTCTTATTCAGCTTGCTTTTTCTGATTTGCTTTGGTGTGCAGATACGACTTTTCACACCACATAACTAACTATTGCCATAGGACTTTATAAAATACAAAACAAATGTAGAAATGAAATGATTGTCAGCCATCTGTATGTCATTGGATTTAAGTGACAAAAGCTTGTACAAGATTGTCACTCTCTCTGTGGCTATAGTAGGTCCCAGTGACAAGCATTGCATGATTACCGGCATTATTTTGATTGTAAGTTTTATGTCAGAATATCTTTCTTCTAGAAGAGCTGCCTTTCCTACAGCTTTGTCGAAAATATACATGTATACAATTCTATGTGTGACTGTTTACATCTGCAATTGCTTGAATGAAATTGTTGGTGTCAGTTTCCTGTCAATAAATCATCCGGGCACTTTGTGCTTCTGAAGTTGTGTGGCGTGAATGAATATTTACTTGGAAAATAGGTAAGGGTTAATGTGAGGGAGGACACTTGGCTGTGAAACAGAGCCTCAAGTAATATATTTGTCCATGCCATTCAGGCAGGCAAAGCAAATGTCAAGGAACAAATCAATGAACACCCATACACACATAGTCACACATACACAAACATATATATTCTACTACTGGCACTCCTTCAGTGATGCTGATGAAGGTTCCAGTTGATCTGATCAACGGAACAACCTCTTTTACTCTTTTACTTGTTTCAATCATTTGACTGCGGCCATGCTGGAGCACCACCTTTAGTCGAGAAATTTGACCCCAGGACTTATTCTTTGTAAGCCTAGTACTTATTCTATCGGTCTCTTTTTGCCGAACTGCTAAGATACGGGGACGTAAACACACCAGCATCGGTTGTCAAGCGATGGTGGGGGGGCCAAACACAGACACACAAACACACATACATGCTGGATTATGAATATTTTTATAACACCAACCACTCCAAGAGTGTAATGAGTGCTTTTTGTGTGCCACCAACACAGGTGTCATTTACATGACGTCAGCAACAACCACGACTATGACTTCATGGGTACCATTTACATGACATCGGCAACGGCCACGACTACAATTTCACTTGGCTTGATGAGTCTTTTGAAACAGTATATCGCCAAAGGTTTCAATCACTTATCATCGCCTCGAAGAGGCGGTTAGCCAGAACCTGGAATATACCTGAGACCTATTACGGTTACCCACCTGGATAATTTATCACTAAATATTCATTGTATGTATATGTGTGTATGTATGTACTTATGTGTGCATATGTATGCATGTATTTATTTATTTATTTGCATGTGTGTATGTATGTATGTATGTTTGTGTGCCTATAGCTTTCACTGACATATATCAGTAAAGGATATAAGCATCTAAAACAAAAGAAAAACTAAAAAAAAAAAGAGAAAAATACAAAGCAGTACATTTTCAAACAAAGTCTCTTGAGATAATTGTTTGCCATTGAGTTGTAGACACTCCCATTTTACTTTGACCATTAGCAATACAGTGAATTAACAACTGGACAGTTGGAAACACATGTAACCAATGGGGCTATTATTTGCAAATTAACTGCATGAAATAAATAAATAAATAAATGAATAAATAAATATATTGTTATATTATATCCAACCATAGACTTGAAGTACTTGACTTGTCCATTTGGCTAAGGTCAAGTATTTAAGTGACAAGTCAATTGATAGGGTGAGAACATGATTACTACCAGTATCAAGTTCTATGTTACCATGCTGGTGATGACCATGGTGATGGCAACTGCAATGGTCACGGTGGTGGTGGTGGTGGTGGTGGTGGTGGTGAAGATTGCAGTGTTGGAATGGGGGTCTGATGAGAGAGAAGGGAGGGGAGGGATTGGAGGGAACTGAATCTGCCACTGCAGAGGCTGCTGTTATTTTGGTGGTGGTTGGAGAGAGAGGGCTGTTTGTTGTTGTTGTTGGTGGTGGTAGTGGTGGTGGTGGTGAGGATTATAGTAGTGATGGTGTGATGCTGGTGGATGCAGAGATGACACTTGCTCCCTTTGTGAAAATAGTTGTGACTGTAGTAGTAATAGTAATGTGAGTAGTAGTAGTAGTATTAAAAGTAGTGGTGGTGTTGGTGGTGGTAGCAGTAGTAGTAGTAATAATAGTAGTGGCAGTGGTGGTGGTGGTGGTAGTAGTAGTAGTAGTAGTAATAGTGTTGGTGGTGGAAGTAATAGAAATAGTGGTAGTGGTAGTAGTAGTTGTAGTGATGGTGGTGGTGGTGGTGGGGGTAGTAGTAGCAGTAGTAGTGGTGGTGGTGGTGAGTAGTAGTAGTAGTAGTAGTAGTAATAGTAGCAGTGGTGGTGGTGGTGGTTGTTATTGCTGTTGATGTTATTGTGCAGAGGGTGCTGGTTCCTCTGATTTGCAGAAGCAGCTATGGTTGTAGTGGTAGAGGCAGTTGTTGCTGAAGTGGTGTTATGAATGTAGTTGTAATAGTAATGACAGCAGTGGTGGTTGTGGCAGTGGTGGTGGTGGTGGTAATTGCTGTGTTTGTGATGCTAGTGGTTGCTTTAAAAGTAGCTGGGATAGGAGTGAATGTGGTGGTGGTGGTGGTAGTGGTGGGTGTATAGTGATTGATGGTAATTGTCAAAGAGATGTTGATGGTGGAGGAAGTAGTTGAAGGGGTGATTATTGTGGTTGTTGTCGTTGTAGGGGTGGCAGTGGTCATGACAGGTGGTTGTGGTGGTGGTGGTTGAATAGGTGCTGATAGTAGTTGTAGTGGTGGTGCTAGTACAAAGGTTAATTGCTGTGATTATGAGAATAGTGTTGATTGTTGTAGTAGTAGTAGTAGTAGTAGTAGTAGTAGTAGTAGTAGTAGTATGTATGAAAAATATTTATAAATGAAATAAATATTTATTTAGCAATGACATATTTATTCAGCCTTAATACATTGTGACAGTTTCAGCGATAAACATCTGATCACTATTGTTTTCCGTCATCAGAGGATGCCTCTTCTCTTTAGATGATGTGTGTTCATAGCACACATTCACTGGTTCACCAGTGTAAGGAGACTTTGAGACACTGCAGTGTTTTGACCTTGTTGTGTTCCTCCTCAGTTAAAGCTACCCTTATGGCTATACTGATGAATCTGACAGGAGCACAATCTCTTGCTTACAGGAATCAACAAACAAATTATTTACTGATGCATGCTAATGTCTGCCAACGAAATGATAATTCTTGGGTTGTCTGCAGAACAGCAAGAATCCAAACAATAATATATCTATTCATTTTTCGTATGTGTATTTCGTGTGCAAGATTCTTGATGTGGATACGTGTGTTGAAAGAAATACAATTAAACCTTGGGAGAGGCATTATGCCGGTAATAAATGGAAGTGGAGAGACAAGTTACTGAAGAGATTGCAAGAGTGCAATGAAATGATTTAACAACAAAAAAAACTAAATACTGTTTATAAATTAATAAAGGACTGAACCAGTGCGTGTGTTTATTACCGGCATAATGCCTCTCCCAAGGTTTAATTGTATCTATTCATTCTTTTTGACAAAAGATACCAATAGAATAAGTATGGTTCAAATGTACAAAAAGCAAAAGACAAAGTGTATTAGTTTGTCACTTGGGAAAAATGGAAAAGTCTTTGATGTTTCAAACGTATGTTTTTTAACAGAAGGAAATGAGGGGGAAAATGGAAAGAAACAAAAAAATAAAAAATAAAAGATGGTGATTGAGAGAAAAAAAAGAAACATGTTGGTATTAACAGTTCCACATGTTGCAGATTCAGTTTAAGTACTAGGATTGATTATTTTCTATTAAACTCTTCCAGGTGGCTCCACTGTGACCATGATCCAATGAATGAAACAAGTAACAGATAACAGATACTGTACACCAACAGCTACTGTTGTAGCTCTCTGTATATACTGACCACATCCAAATTTTACCCATTGAGCTGATTAGTTTTCACTGATGAGATCTAACAAGACTGAAACGTGTCTTGTTTTTCTGTCACTCTATCATTACTATAGTGGCCTCTCTGATCAACTTGTCTCTCCTCCCCATGTACCTCTTCTTACATCCAACTCCTCTGGCCCTGCATTAACCACTGCACTCAATCCTTTCTCTTTAAAAAATTGGCTCTCTTTTCTGACAGCATTGGCCCATATTAGTTTAAACAGTACAATGTCATCGGACTCACTAGTCTTGAAAGATCTACAAAGGTCATGGGCGTTGTTCCTTCTTCCACACTCAACTAAAGAAAAAGAAAAAATTCTTGTGGCTGCATGGTAAGGAGTTTGCTTCCTAGACATGATTTGAGGAGGATTTAGCTACTATTTGTAAAATGGTGAGCCCTTAGAAGCTACTTCATTGGGTTATAGTTGTCACGTTGTTGTTGTTGTTGTTGTTGTTGGTGGTGGTGGTGGTG
>NC_068991.1:16611554-16612222 GCF_001194135.2 Octopus bimaculoides | reverse complement strand
GGTCGTGGTGGTGGCATTGCTGTTGCTGAGCTGTGTGTTTAATTGTTATTTATGCTTTGCTCCTCTTTGCAACAGTGTGTGTGGCTACAGGACTGGTGTTGCGGAGGCAGTGACAGGGATGGTGGTAGTGAATGCAGGGAGAGGCAATGGAGCGGGGGTGGGGATATGGATACAGGGGCTGGTGTTGTGGTAATGATGATGGTGGTGGTGATGCTGGCGATAGTGGACACAGGGTGAAACAACAATGGGTGTAGGCACAGGAGTTGCTGTTGTGGTGGTAGCGATGCTGGTGGTAGTGGACGCAGGAAAAACCAAGAAGGGGTGTAGGCACAAAAGGTGGTGGTGGTGGTGGTGATGCTGGCTGTAGTGGATGCAGGAAGAAGCAACAACAGGTGTAGGCACGGGTTGATGTAGTAGTGGTGGTGGTGGTAGTGGGCATGGGGCAAAGCCCCCTGGTGGGGGGAAAGCACAAGATGAGCAGCAAGGAGCGTAAACAGAAGAGCTAGTGTTGTTGTTATTGTTGTTGTTGTTGTGGTGGTGGTGGTGGTGGTGGTGGTGGCTTCAATGTTTGTGAGTGCATACAACCCTACATGCATATATATATATATATATATATATGTGTCCATTTAGAGAGAGAGAGAGATGCATGCATGTGCACACACACACAC
>NC_068991.1:16610589-16611349 GCF_001194135.2 Octopus bimaculoides | reverse complement strand
CAGACACACACACTGTCAAGAAGCAAGGTGGGTGGGCACCGCAAAAGCGGTGGAAGCTGTAGAAGAGGTTGAAAAGTCAAGAGCTGCTCAATTAGGTGTAATACAACCAGGGCATCGCACGCACACACACACACACACACACACACACACACACACACATACACACACACACTGCACACACACACACACACTGCACACTCACTTAACACACACACACACATACTCCCACATAATTACACTCTCCCTTACACACACACACATTAAGACACCCTTATGCTCACAGATATGAATCAAACAGTGCTATTTGCAATTTCCTTAAAGATTTGTCATTATTATAGTTTTAGTTGTTTTATTTATCCTGCTGGAATTGAAATGTTTGTTGTTGTTGTTGTAGCTTTCCTTGTTGTTGTTATTGTGATTGCTGCTGCTGTTGTTGTTGTTGTTGTTATTTTGAACTGTTGCTGTTGTTGTTGTTGTTGT
The DNA here is from genome assembly GCF_001194135.2 of Octopus bimaculoides. NCBI lineage: Eukaryota > Metazoa > Mollusca > Cephalopoda > Octopoda > Octopodidae > Octopus > Octopus bimaculoides. The sequence continues at coordinate 16,610,869 of NC_068991.1, read as the reverse complement.
TGTTGTTGTTGTTGTTACGGCCTTGGCTTTTCCTGTTACTGTTCCCATTGTGATTGTTGATCGGCTCTGCTCTGTTTGAGCTGACATTAGATTAAACAATAACAATGACAAGAAGAACCACCACCACCACTACTACTATTACCACTACCACTACCACTACCGTTACCACTACCACCACTACTACTACTACCACCACCACCGCCACTACTACTGCTACTACTACTATTACCACTACCACTACTACTACTACCACTACTACTACTACTACTACTACTACTAC
>NC_068991.1:16609338-16610579 GCF_001194135.2 Octopus bimaculoides | reverse complement strand
TACTACTACTACCACTACTACTACTACTACTACTACTACTACTACCACTACTACCACTACTACTACTACCACTACTACTACTACTACTACTACTACCACCATTACCACTACTACTACCATTACCACTACCACTACTACTACTACCATTACCACCACTACTACTACTACTACTACTACTACTACTACCACTACTACTACTACTACTACTACTACTACTACTACTACTACTACTACTACCACCACTGCTGCTGCTGCTAACATCATTCTCACTACAAACACCACCACCACTACTCCTTATGCAATTGTGGTGTTACTAGAAATAACAGCCAAATCGCTCTCAAATTGTACCCTGTGATCTTAATAAGAAAAGGGGGAAAAGTTGTATTAGATAATGTCCAAGATAATACAATGTCTGTAAAAGAAAAGTCTTGATGGTCATGTCTGGAATGGCTTTACTCATAGGTCCACTTAATCAGGGTTGATCTGGAGCTTAACAGTAACAGCAACAATACAGCCTACCACTGAACTGCTACACAGTTACTTCAGCTGCTAGAAATAGCAGCCAAGTCTCGCTTAAATCACACCTTGTCATCTTAAAAAACTGAAGGACACATTGTTTAATGTATTCTATGATACATCATGTTTGAGATAGTATGAAACGGTTATGGCTGGAATATTTTGATTATAGGTTTGCTTCCATCAGCATTGACATGCTGTTAGCAACAACAACAACAGCAACAATAATAATAATAATAATGATGATGATAGCCATAATCATAATAATTACAATATTATTTAGAATTAAATCATTATTATCAATTTCATCATTATTGTTATTACATCATTATCTTGATTATCTGATTGTTAACATCAACATTAACATTATCAACATCATCATCATCACCATCATGGCACATCATTTAATCATAGTTGTCATCATCATCATCATCATCATCATCCACACTACATCTAGCACTACCTCCTCTGCTACCACCACCACCATCACCGCCATCACTATCATTGTCGTTGTTTGCTTGGAGTTTTTGTTATATTATTAGCTTGATGTGTTTGGAATATTCTATCCTTGGTTTGTGGCTGTTTTCATACTTTTTGTGGCGGTGGTCTTTGCCATCATAATGGTTGTGGTAGTAATGGTGGTAATAGTGTTGGTCAAAATCATAATGCTCTTCATAATATCAATTCTCGCAACAATATATATATATATGTGTGTGTGTGTGTGT
>NC_068991.1:16606842-16609328 GCF_001194135.2 Octopus bimaculoides | reverse complement strand
ATGACTTAGTGGTTAAGGGGTTGCGCTCGCAATTGTGAGATCGTGGGTTCGAGTCCCAGACCGAGTGGTATGTTGTGTTCTTAAGCAAAGCACTTCATTTCACATTTCTCTGCAATCATTTCGATATCTGATATCGTTAGAGGTGCAGGAGTGGCTGTGTGGTAAGTAGCTTGCTTATCAACCACATGGTTCTGGGTTCAGTCCCACTGCGTGGCACCTTGGGCAAGTGTTTTCTACTATAGCCTTGGGCCAACGAAAGCTTTGTGAGTGGATTTGGTAGACGGAAACTGAAAGAAGCCTGTTGTATATATGTATATAAATATATATATATATGTGTGTGTGTGTGTGTTTGTCTCCCCCCACCATCGCTTGACAAATGATGTTGGTGTGTTTACGTCCCTGTCACTTGGCGGTTTCGCAAAAAGAGACCGATAGAATAAGTACTAGGCTTACAAAGAATAAGTCCTGGGGTCGATTTGCTCGACTAAAAGCGGTGCTCCAGCATGGCTGCAGTCAAATGACTGAAACAAGTAAAAGAGTAAGCTGGGCAAAACGCTTAGTGCATTTCATCCATCTTTACATTCTGAGTTCAAATTCTACTGAAGTCAACTTTGTCTTTCATCCTTTCAGGGTCAATAAAATAATACCAGATGAGTACTGGGGGGTTGATGTAATTGACTTACCTCCTTCCCTAAACTTGCTGGCCTTGTGCCAAAATTTGAAACCAATTTTATGATATCTGTATTTAGGATAAATGTTATGACAAATCTGTATGCTAAAGTGTTGCCCATCATATAACAGGTAACACTCCAGCTTGTTGCCAATATCAGTAATTATGGTAAACATGCAATAATTATAATTCAACTTTTAGCAAATTTCTTGGTGCTTATACAAAATGATAACAAGAATACCAATTTACAAAAGAAAAAATATTTATTACTTTAAAAATAAAATTAAATATTGTATATTTGCAATAGATATATGTTGTTATTTTTCTAAATATTCTCAAGATAATTACACCCCATTGAAAACTTATCCTCATTAAAAAATTATTTGTATTTTTCAGAAAGTCATAAGATACTTTGTCCTGCATCTCTTATGTTACCTTCCTCAGTATCTCTCTCTCTTATTTTCTCTTTCCCTCTGTCCATATGATTTTAAGTGTAACTGGAGAAATCCACCAACTACCACCACCACCACTACCATCATCATCATCAACATTTGACATCTGTTTTCCATGTTGGTAGGGGTTGGATGGTTTCACTGGACCTGGAAAGGTCAGGGCATGCACCAGGCTCCATTGTCTGTTCTGGCATGGTTTCTATGGCTGGATGCTCTCTACGGCTGGATGCCCTCTACGGCTGGATGCCATCTACAGCTGGATGCCCTTCTTAACACCAATCAATCCACAGTGTACCGGCTGCTTGTTATGTAGAACCAGCTCTAGTGCTTTTAACATGGCACCAACAACAGTACTTATAATGTGGCACTAGCACCATTGCTTTTTATGTGTCACCAGCACTGGTATCAATTCTGCTGTGGCGGACGGGTGTTGTTGAGTACAGCAATGCACCAGATATCTTGGTTCTCAGTCATCTCCTGTATAAGGCTTAGCGTCTTGAGATCGGCCTTCAATACTTGATGGAGAAATCAATCAACCATGTTGATGAATATTTATATCAGTTATTCTTTAACAGATGCGTTTCGACAGATTTGTATTCAAAATAATTGTTATGACCAGGTGAATGATATAATATCTGCATTTGAGACAAAAGTTATGATAGATCTCTATTTCAAGATAAATGCTATACTATTTGTGTTCAAGATGAAAGCTATAAATAGATATGTATTTTGATATACAGGCGTAGGAGTGGCTGTGTGGTAAGTAGCTTGCTTACGAACCACATGGTTCCGGGTTCAGTCCCACTGCGTAGCACCTTGGGCAAGTGTCTTCTATTATAGCCTCAGGCCGACCAAAGCCTTGTGAGTGGATTTGGTAGACGGAAACTGAAAGAAGTCTGTCGTATATATGTATATATATATATATATGTGTGTGTGTCTGTGTTTGTTCCCCCAACATCGCTTGACAACCGATGCTGGTGTGTTTATGTCCCCGTAACTTAGCGGTTCGGCAAAACAGCACGATAGAATAAGTGCTAGGCTTACAAAGAATAAGTCTTGGGGTCGATTTGCTTGACTAAAAGGCGGTGCTCCAGCATGGCCGCAGTCAAATGACTGAAACAAGTAAAAGAGTAAAAGAGTAATGATATCACAGATCTACATCATCATCATCATCATCATCGTTTAACGTCCGCTTTCCATGCTAGCATGGGTTGGACGATTTGACTGAGGACTGGTGAAACCGGATGGCAACACCAGGCTCCAGTCTGATTTGGCAGAGTTTCTACAGCTGGATGCCCTTCCTAACGCCAACCACTCAGAGAGTGTAGTGGGTGCTTTTACGTGTCACCCGCACGAAAACGGCC
>NC_068991.1:16602773-16606291 GCF_001194135.2 Octopus bimaculoides | reverse complement strand
TATCCTCCTCCATTCTCACCACATGTCCATACCAGCACAATCGTCTCTCTTGCACGCCACAACTGATGCTTCTAATGTTCAGCTTTTCTCTCAAGATACTTACACTCTGACGGGTATTCACATTGACATTACACATCCAACGGAGCATACTGGCTTCATTCCTTGCGAGCTTACGTATGTCCTCAGCAGTTACAGCCCATGTTTCACTGCCATGTAGCATGGTTGTTCGTACGCATGCGTCATACAGTCTGCCTTTTACTCTGAGTGAGAGTCCCTTTGTCGCCAGCAGGGGTAAGAGCTCTCTAAACTTTGCCCAGGCTATTCTTAGCCAAGATAATTTCTTTGACAGGTCCATGTAGAAGCAAAACATCATAACATAAAAGATCTGTGTACAAGATGAATGTTATGATAAATCTGTTGACATCATGGTTGTCAATGTCTCCATCATTGTCAATGCCACTACCACTGTCATTATTGTTTTAACGTCTACTTTTGCACGCTTGCATGAGTCGGACAAAGTATTTAGGGGCAGAGTTTTATTATGGCCATATGCTTTTGTCACAAATCCTCACTTGTCTCCAAGCAAGGTAATGATCTCCCAGTTGACTGAACAAACAAACAGTCTGTATGTGCTTATGTGAAGAAACAAATGTCATGGTATAAATCAGCCTTTTGTTGACAAAGATCGGGTAATATTTCAAAACATCTCAAGAAGCCTGAGCATGCTCTCATGGTGTACTACAAGCAAATAACAATGTTAGAAAAGCTGTTGTTTACTGTCAGTGAATGAACATAATTGGAGTGGAAATATGATCTGACATGGGTGTGTGCACGCGCGCGCACACACACACACACACACACACACACACACACACCATCATTGTTTAACGTTTTCTTTTCCATGCTTGCATTGGCCAAATAGAATTTGTTGGAGTGCAGACATTCTACAGTTGTAGCCTCTCTGTCACCAACCCTCATCTGCTTCCATGCAAAGTAATATTTCCCCATGCCCAGACATGTTTTTACAGAATAACTGGAAATGAAGGATATTGCCTGAATGATGGTGATGCTTGTTTACAGCTATCATGTGATGTCAAGGCAACAGCACAGTAACAAACATGTTCACACATATACACACACACAGAGAACAAGCTTCTTTCAGTTTCCATCTATCAAATCTGCTCACAAGGTTTTGGTCAGTTCAAAGCTATAATAGAAGATGCATGGTGGGACTGAACATGGAACCATGAGGTTGAGAAGCAAACTTCTTATCACACTACTTTCAGTTTCCGTCTACCAAATTCTTTGGTTACGTTTGGACTATATAATAGAAGACACCTGTCCAAGGTGCTTTGCAATGGGACTGAACTTGAAATCCTGTGGTTAGAAAATGAATTTCTTAACCACACAGCGATGCCTACACCTCTCCATTGATAATAAATGCAATGTCAATTTTCATATCCAAAGTAAATGTCATAATAGATTTGTAATCTTAATAATTAACATTACGGATAGATCTGTATCTTAGATGAATGTTATGAAAACTATATATTTTTTCTTCTTCGTCTGCCATGCTGCTTTCACAGATTCCCTTGACTCCCTGTCACCATCTAATTCCATTATTATGAATTTGAAAAGGGAACTTTGAGTCAGAGTGAATCTTTCATTAGCTGATTACACAACCATGGATGCGTTGCAGTTACCGACCATTGATCTTCTAGGATTCCTCTGTTCAGCATCAGTGTAAGAAGCATTGTTGGCTCAGTTGAGCTCTTCTGCTACTTCTTCGCAATCTGCCATGCGGCAGTCCCATAACTTCACTGTATCCCTGGCAGGGTGGCTGGATGGGTGCTATACCTTGCCAAAGAGCAACCCGTTACAATGCAGGGCAAGGTCATCACTCTGAGATATTTTCAAAATACACGCAGATATATATATATACTGAAGTTTGATATGTTTTGACAGACTTGTACTTATGGTATATGCCATGAGAGATCTATACTCAAGGTGAATGATATGACAGAATCTATTTATGGCTGTTTTGTTAAAGATCATTGCTTTCTCATTTACTAGAGTATTAACTGTAATATAATAAGTAACTTTAGAATTATACTTTTGCTACCATGGGAAAATACCAGAAAATATGGCATACATACAGTTACTATAATTAAACTGTTATAGAATTTCTTGGTGCTTATACAAAATTATGAATTGAAAACTTTCAAAACAGAAGTATTTATTACCTTCAAAAATGAAATCAAATATCATGTATTTCTCATTTGTGTATTTGCAATAAATATGTCATTATTCTCCTAAATTTTATCAACATGGTTGCAATCGACATCATTGAAAACCTCTCTTTGCAAAATTTGAATTCCTCCTCTTTATCCTCCCTCCTCCTCCCTTGCTGCTGCTCCTTCTCCCCCTCCTCTGTCTATGATTCTCTGTGCTCTGTGTCACTGTGAAGTGTTCCTTTACTCATTGCCTGCACTAAGCCTAGTATGTGCATTCAACTTGCACCTCTTATGTTCTCTCTGTATTTCTCTTTTACTGTCTCTCACTCTTCTCTATATTATGTAAAGCATGACTGGAGAAACCAACCAACCAACCAACATTTTATATTGTATATTATCATATAGAAATTATCTAATTAATGTGTTTTTTTAAATTTTATTTCCAGCCCAGGCCTCCATGGAAGATCTACAAATCCAGCCACATCAACTAATTGTCCATTCTTACAGATCTCCACATTTCTGTGACTTCTGTGGAGAAATGCTTTTCGGTTTGGTGAAACAGGGACTCAAGTGTGATGGTAAGCAAACTTACCTACCTACCTACCTGCTTACCTACATACCTACCCATTTACCTACCTACTTAGCTACTTACCAACCTACCTACCTACCTACCTACCTACTCACCTACCTCTGTACCTACCTACCTACCTACCTACCTACCTATCCACTTATTACTTACCTACCTGCCTATGTACTTTCCTACCTATCTGCCTCCTTAACTACCTACCTACCAGCATACCCACCTACCTACATACCCACCTACCTACCTACCAACTTACCTACCTACCTACCTACCTATCCACTTATTACCTACCTACCTGCTGACTTACCTTCCTACCTATCTGCCTCCTTACCTACCTACCTACCTTTCCACTTATTACCTACCTACCTACCTACTTACCTACATACCCACTTATCTACCTACCTACCTACCCACTTTACCTACCTTTATCAATCCTCCCCTTTCTCCCAACCTCCCCCTCCCTCCCTACCTGCTTACCTTCTGTCCGTCCGTCCCTCCCTCCCTACTTTTCTCCTCCCTCTCTAACTCCCTGCTTGCCTGCTTCCTTCTTTCCCCCCACCTCCCTGCCTATCTACCTACCTCCCTATCCAACTCTTTCCCTATCTAAATGCCCCTCTCTATCTATTTCCCTAACTTCTTACAGTCATACATCCCTCCCTATCCGCATCTCTCTCCATACAAACCAACCCACCTGCCCACCC
>NC_068991.1:16598747-16602383 GCF_001194135.2 Octopus bimaculoides | reverse complement strand
TAAAATTCATGTGCAATAAATTTGGTTATACTTCTAGGAAACACAAAATATTTTAAACACATTTTTTTTATATATTCCCTAATAATATCTAATTATGAAAACAAAACAGGATTTCTTTTAAACATTGAATGGCTATGGAGGTCAAATTGAGTAAAATAAGAATCCAAAGGCAAAAAATGGTTGAAAACCACTGATTTAAACCTTGCTGTGGTCAACTGTGCTTTTTTGTTCTTATAGACGTCTCCTTCATTGGACATGAAACACGGCTTGCGAAGACCTGTTGGGGCAAGCGAAAGCGAAATCGTGATGGCACCTGTGCCCAGCGTCGCCTTCCTGGCACGTGTAAGACACACGATCACAAAAACACAAAATTCAGAACTTGTGAAGTAAGCACAATAATGTCACTTGGCACATTGCTTCATGAAGGTCACTGCTGGCTCTCACTGTGCACTCAACCGTGTTCTGCTGTCTGTTGGTGTGCCACAGAACTAGTGCAGGAACTTTTTGATAAAACCTCGTACATGTATTTGAATTCAAGAAATTCTGTTTTATGCTGTTTCCAATGCTTTTGTTTCACTATATGAGCTTTTTTTTTTACCTTTACCTGTTGAGGTATTAAAAAAGAAAAGAAGACCAGAACTATATTACATAATGATGTGGTTTAAATTATTGACATCCTTGACTTGCATTTTTTTCTTCGAGTTCTGGGAGAAATTTGTCACTTTCCTCCACAATCACCACTACCACCACCACCACCACCACCACCAAGCTTCAAATGTAATTATGGCAAGGCTTAAAGAGAATTAAGTTTGTTTGTCAGGAATGTGGTACCACAAGAGAAACCAAAAAATATCCAGCGTTTAGTGGTGACATGGCACCATTAACACCACCGCCGTCACCACCACCATTACTACTACTACTACTACTGCCATTACTACCACTATCACTACCATGGCCACTACCACTAGAACAGCAACCACCAAATGCATCACAACTACCAATACTACCACTACAACCATCACCGCCACCATCATTATTTATATGACTACTACTGCTGTTGTTATTACCACTATCACTATTGGTACTACCACCAACGGCACCACATTTATGACTACTTTCAATACTAGCACTACCACTACAACCTCAACCACTACCATCACCACCACTACTGCTGCTGCTGTTATTATTGCTATTAAAAAAATGGAGAAAAGAACAAAAACACATTAAAAAAATGTCCTATAGTCCTTAAAAAAAAAAGATGTAAGTGTCATGGGTGGAATACTTTTGATCTACTTGTTCTAGACTGACCTAGGGTTAAACAAGTGTTTTTAATTCTGCTGCTGCTGCTGCTGCCATGACGACGACGATGACCACCACCACCACTACTACTGCTGTTGCTACTACTACTACTACTACTACTACTACTACTACTACTACTACTACTACTAATAATAATAATAATAATAATAATAACAATAATGATTTCAAATTCTGGCACAAAGCCAACAAGTTTGGGAGAGTGGATAAGTTGATTACATCGACCCCAGTGCTCAGCTGGTACTTATTTTTAGCAACCCGGAAAGGGTGTAAGGCAAAGTCATCAACATTGAAAGAATTTGAACGCAGGACATATGCAAAGCACTCATGCTGGTGCCATGTTAAAAAGCACCCAGTACACTCTGTGGAGTGGTTGGCATAAGGGAATGGCATCCAACCATAGAAGCCAGAACAGACAATGTAGCCTTGTGTGGTTCCTGGCCTTACCAGCTCTGGTCAAAACCATCCAATCTAATTTGAGAAGTGTTTCACCATTATAGGTAGTTATACTCCGGTTAAATTAAGAAAGCAACTCATAAAAAAACAAAACCCTTGAATCCATCACTGTACACACACACAAACACACACACACACAAACACACACACACACATACACACACAGAGTTGCACATCTATGTATGTATTTATGTATGTTTGAAGATAATCAAACCAAATTTTCATCATTTCGAGTCACCCAATGAGTATTTCTGCCAAATGTGGTTAAATTCCGTTCAGCCGTTTTCCTGTAATTTTGCAAACACACAGACAAACAGACTAATACGAGTGATTATGATACCCTGTTTTCACTTATGCATGCAGGGTACTAAATATGTAAGTTCCACTCAATCAAAGGTTATCTTGGTCTTGCAAGTTGCATGGCAACCTCACTAATGCTGATGTCATGAAAATATACCCAGTTTATTATGTATAGTGGTTGGTGTTATGAAAGGCATCCAGCCATAGAAACCACGCCAAAGCATGGTGGAGTACAATGCAGTCATCAGACCTGTTGATGCTTATTAAACTATCCAAACCATGCCAGCATGGAAGGTAGTCAAGTTTGAAAACTTTACCATGTTTCTTTTGAAAATTTTGTGCTAGTGATGGTGTGAAGGGAAGTGCTGTTGTAGTAGAAAAAAAGCAAGTCCCAGAAAAGAGAATAATGACATCAGTGTTACATGGGTGATTATACTATGTCGTCCTACTCTGGCAGTTTCATAAGTGGCTTCAAATGCCTCAGAATCAGTGGGAGGAGAATATTTGACCTCATGATCTTTTCATGGAAGCCACTTGTTGCAGTGTGTCATATTTAAAAGTGCATTCTCCTAAAAAATTCTCTTGTTGATAGACAGTTGCTAAATACACTGTGATATATTAGTAACCAAGTTGTTGGTTATAGCGGTTTGGTTTTTGTGAAGGCACTCCATAGTCTTATTCAGCTTGTGGTACAGAGAGTAGCGGCTGTTAGCAAGATCAAGTGTGACGTCGAAAAAATTAGTGGCAGTTAGGTTAGTTTGGATTGTGGTTTTTAGCCTCAAGTTTTTAAAAAAACTGCTGGAGGTAATTTTCTTTTTCAGTTGGTGTCTCTAGAGTTACGCTTGGTAAGAGTAATTAGCCTACAGTCACGGTACAATCCACTTATCATAGGGAATGTTTCTTCATCTTATCAAAAATATAATGCAATAAAGTCACTCACTTCAGCTAAAAGCATCAAAAGGTGAATGAACTGACTGTTTAATCCAGAGATCTGTTCAAATTTTAGGATCATCTTCTTAACATGTAGCATGATACTAACATCTTCATCTTCAGTTCTAGAAAAGTTCTTGGTAAAATCCAAAGCAGTTTCCAGTAGACTTGTGAGAGATGGGTAGCAGTTTCCTATGTACATACACATGCACACCTATCAAATATGATACGTAGCACATAAAAATGTATAACAGCCTAGTGTATGTTCACTTTTTATACGTGTACTCACAGTCTGCACCTTGATGATATGAGTCTGGTGAATATATCAACTAGACCCATGAAACAGATGAACTTTCCAGAAGGTCACTTGCTATCTCAATGATATATATATATATATATATATATCATCATCATCATCATCATCATCGTTTAACGTCCGCTTTCCATGCTAGCATGGGTTGGACGATTTGACTGAGGACTGGTGAAACCGGATGGCAACACCAGGCTCCAGTCTGATTTGGCAGAGTTTCTACAGCTGGATGCCCTTCCTAACGCCAACCACTCAGAGAGTGTAGTGGGTGCTTTTACGTGTCACCCGCACGAAAACGGCCACGCTCGAAATGGTGTCTTTTA
>NC_068991.1:16594777-16597071 GCF_001194135.2 Octopus bimaculoides | reverse complement strand
TATCTAAAGCGTCCCCTTTACCTTTGTAGCAGTTGACTATGATGCTGCTACACCAGTCATAGGGTATGACTCCTTCGTGTATCACCTGGTTCGTAATACGGGTGACTAGGCTATAGCCAACACTGCCAGATATTTTGAGCATCTCTGCAGTGATTCCTGATGGGCCGGGGGCTTTCCCGGTCTTCATACTCTTAATTGCTTTATCTACCCTGGTACTATCAACTCGGATAGCTGGTCCCTCTATTGGGTCGACATAAGGCAGGCTCTCTTTCTCCCATTCATTCTCTTTATTAAATATATATATATATATATGTAAGGTGGCAAGCTGGTAGAATTGTTAGCATATTGAGCAAAATGCTTAGCAGTATTTTGTTCATCTTTATGTTCAGTGTTCAAATTCTACCTTTTGGGATTGAGAGAATAAGAACCATTTGAGCACTGGGGTTGATGTAATTAACTTGTTCACTCCTTCGAAATTGCTGGCCTTGTGCCAGAATTTTAAGTCAATAATATTTATACGTGTGCATGCTTGTGTATATATTGCAGTAGAGGAGCTATCATTTTACCTCACACTTCTAAGATGTGACAGTTTATGTATATCTCTTTGTATGGCTGTCTCTCTTATGTAGCCTTTAAATTTTACTAGATTAGACATTTGCTAGATAAGACATTTGCTAGATTAGACATTTGCTAGATTAGACATTTGCTAGATTAGAGATTTGCTAGATTAGACATTCAGTATAGATTATCATCATCATCATCATTTAATATTCATTGTCCGGTATGGGTTAGACGGTTTGACTGGGCTGGCAAACTGGAAGGCTGCACCAGACTCTAGTCTGATTGGCATAGTTTCTACAGTTGGATGCCCTTCCTAACGCCAACCACTCTGAGAGTGTACTGGGTGCTTTTCATGGGCCACCGGCATCAAACACTTTGCCTCTGTGAAGCCCAATGCTCAGAAGGTGCCTTTTACATGTTACTGGCATGGGTGCCAATTATGTGACACCAGCATTGGCCACAACTACAATTTCACTTGGCTTGACAGGTCTTCTCAAGCACAGCATATCTCAGTCACTAGTCATTGCCTCTGTGAGGCTCAAGGTTCGAAGATCATGCTTCACCACCTCGTCACGTCTTCCTGTGTCTGCCTCTACCACAGGTTCCCTCCACAGTTAAAGATCAGCACTCCTTTACACAGCTGTCCAATGTGAATAAACAAGCTTTATATTTGACTGAGTTATCTGAATACTGAAGGGTTAAACTACTTGTTAAACATTCTCTCTACAGATTGTGGAGAACAGTTGATGGTTTTAAACCAGAACTATAGTCATGTGGAGAATTCTATTTTATAATAGACGTGGTTTCATATTACAAATAGACATATTAATAATTTGGAATATCCAAAAGAGATACATTAATTATATGTTCTAATTGTTTTGTTTAGGTTGTGGCTTGAATTTCCATAAACGATGTGCCTATAAGATCCCCAATAATTGCAGCCTAGAGAAACATCGGAGACCTTCTACTGGAAGTGTTAAATCAGAAGTAGCTTCAGACTCACAAGTAAGTACTTATTTCTCTGTTTGTTTGTCTGTCTCTCCCTCTCTCTTTTTCTTAAATGTCTATTTTTCGCTCAGCTTTTCTGATGATAACCAGAAAACCACAAGTGTTGTCGAAAGATTGTTATATACAGTACTCTGTCTTTCTTTTTTTCCCTCTCTTGCTATCTCCCTTGCTCTCTCACTCCCTCTTGCTTTCTCTCTCTCTCTCTCACCATCTCATCTGTCTCTCTCTTTCTCAACACTTTTTGCTCAAGCCTTCTGAAGATAACCACAAAATATTCTCAAGATTGTTATATATAGTACTCTCTCTCTCTTTCTCTTGCTCTCATACTCTCTGTCTTTCTCTTTTGCTCTCATTCTTTCTCCCACTACTTCTCTGGCTATTTTCTCCTTCCATTTTTTTTACTCAGTCTTTCTGAAAATAGTCACAATTGTTGTCAAAAGATTCTTATATGTACTACAAGCATTTCTGTTTTGTATTGGTTTTCTCTTACAATACATATTTTATGGAAGGCGTCGCACTGGGAGAAATGTTAGCACGCTGGGCAAAATGCTTAGCGGTATTTTGTCTGTCTTTACATTCTGAGTTAAAATAACGCCAAGGTCGACTTTGCCTTTCATCCTTTTGGGGGTTGATAAATTAAGTACCAGTTGCATACTGGGGTCGATCTAATTGACTGGCTCCCTCCCACAAAATTTTGGGCCTTGTGCCTAGAGTAGAAAAGAATC
>NC_068991.1:16591025-16594392 GCF_001194135.2 Octopus bimaculoides | reverse complement strand
CCAGCATTTCGTCTGCCATTACGTTCTGAGTTCAAATTCCACAGAGATTAGCTTTGCCTTTCATTCTTTTGGGGGTCAATAAATTAAGCATCAGCTGTGTACTGGGGTCGATCTAATTGACTGGCTCCCTCCCACAAAATTTTGGGCCTTGTGCCTAGAGTAGAAAAGAATCATTAGCATGCAGGGTAAAATACTTAGTGGCATTTCATCCATCTTTACATTTATATATATTCTTCTTCTAGCACATTAACAGTCCACCTAGTGGTCTCCTTTATATATACATATACAATAATCTTTTGAGATCTCAAGATATTTTTTCTGAATCTCCTTGATTCTTTTAATGTGCTTGTTCCCTGGTATTAAATTGATATTAATTAATATCCAATTTTTTACCCTAATGTTTTAATTTATATATATATATATATATATATATATACTGAAAGAAGCCTGTGAGTAGATTTGGTAGACATAAACTGAAAGAATAAGTACCAGGCTTATAAAAAGTGATTACTGGGGTTGATATATTCGAGTAAAAATTATTCAAGGCATTGCCCCAGCATGGCCACAGTCTAATGACTGAAACAAGTAAAAGATAAAAGATAAAACTACACTCACACATATCTAAATTGTATATAATAAATGCACACATACACATACACATGCATGTGCACATACACTCAGTTTTACAGGGTTCTACTTCTAATATTGTTTTAATGTTTCTCTTTTTTTTCTTTTTCATTTTTCTCTATAAAACCAGTCTTTAATTGTCCCAACCGTGGGTCCACCCCTGTCACCGATCTTCGATGGCCGCAACAACAGGTCAAAATCGTGGAGCGGCCGGCCAATATGGATTGACAAGCAGTATGCAGACAGGATAAAGGTGCCACATACGTTCAATGTGCACAACTACACAAAGCCGACCGTCTGCCAGTACTGCAAGAAACTGCTGAAGGGACTCTTCCGTCAGGGAATGCAGTGCAAAGGTCAGTAGTGATATGTCTGTGTATCATCATCATCATCATCATCAACATGATCATTACTCATTTTTGCTTGGGAAAGGCTGACAGTAACACTAGTACAAACAGGCTTAGTTTTGGCATGATGTTTACATCTGGATGCTCTTCCAAATACCAACTATTTTACTGTGTGGACTGGATACTTTTTATGTGGCACCAGCACTGGCTGAGTCACCAGGTAACGTTCAAGACAAGGAATTTCGAGAGGGGATCTTGTGTTAGAGGATGAAAGGTTAGAGTGTGACAGAGACAGAGAGGTAGAAACATATGCCTTGCTGTAACAGAAGGGGCATTGGAGGAGGTGATCCAGTGTCAGATGAAAGTTAGAGTGTGACAAAGAAATAGAGAGGCAGAAATAAGTGTCTTGCTATAGAGGAGGTACACAGTTACCCAGCAAGAGAGAGAGAGAGAGAGAGCTACTAATAGTTTCATGCATTAATAACATGCCTTGTGTCTCCAAGCAGCCTTTAGGCTTTGAGCACATGGCCTATATATGTATATATATATATATAATAAAGGTTATGAAGGGTAATAGAGATAACCAGACCCTAATGATACAGGTAAGTGCTGTATACCAACTAATTTTGCCCCAGATGTGGTTGTAACATGAATGGGGACTATAACATGGGTCGTGTATTAGCGTGTGTATATATAAAAAAAGAATGAGATAAAGAGACCAATGGCATAAGTAAATTTATATTTTATGTAGAATGTCTTACAGCTGTTTCAGGGAAAATTCAATATATCCCTTCATCGGAGATGGTAATAGTAGAAGATAGAGATTATTACATCTGTATGAGGAGATTTGCAGTAAGAAATGAGAGCGATGCGGAGAAGAAAAAACAAAGAAGAAAAAGTACTTGGAGTATAGTTCCATTCCAATAGTAAATATCCATGTATAGAATCCGTGTGGATAATATGCATATATATATATATATATATATATAATATGCATATGAATAATAAAGGTTCATATCAAATGACAGGTGATGTTACAAAATGGTAGAAGAAAGCTTTCCTCCCATTGGCTAGTTGCAAAGTAAAACAGGTGAAAGCTTTCTTCTCACAAACCATTAGAACTCTTGTTTGAGTCTTGCATAAACACAAGCGTTTGTTCACAGTAAGTCACCGTAAGTCAAGAGCTTTACATGATGAGAATAAGAAAGATCACCTTCAAAGGATAAATGTAATGAGAAAGAAAGGAATGATAAACCCAATCAAATCTTCATTTGCTTTCTTAAACCTTCACAAAAGTGATTTTTTATACCCAAAATATCCGAACTATTAAATAATTTAATGGGGGCAATTCAAAATCTTTCTTCTTGTTCCTCTTGGTATTTAATCTTCTAACAGCATTTCTTTATTACCTTCATCTTTGAGTAGGTGTGGTGTGGGTGTTCCATTGATCTGCAGCTTGGTAGGAATTATTTTTAAGACTTGGTTAATGCCATCAATGTGTTGAGAGATGCAGTGTTGTATAAATGTTACACTTAGCTAATTTCCTTCTGAATTGCCTATCCCACTCACCATTAAAAAAAAAGTTGGTAACATCTCCATCAATTCTAATGCTGCTCGCACTGCCTTTCATACGTTTATGGTTTGTTGGCCATAAACTAAATTTCTAATGGTTGCAGTAGAATTGTGTCAGTGACCAAGTTGCAGTTTTGTAACAAAAATTTCAACACCTCAAGAAATAAATTAAAAGTGAATTTAACAGCTTTTGTGTGTTTTTAGATAGCTAGAAAGGTTGTTCCATGATGTAACTGCTTCAGTTCCAACAGCATGGTCTCCGATTAACTCACTTGCTAGTCAAGTACAACTCTATAAATTTTTTATAGCTTTTTTTTTAAATATTCATTTTCTATTTTCTTGTTTTTTTGTTTTTTTTTGTTTTTGCTTATTGTAACATCCTATGTAAGAAATTTGATAATGGGATTACGTCTATTATTCCTGATGGCAACCATTTAAGGTTTGAAATGAGGGTATGGAGGTGTGAAACACTGAAGGAATACATACATGCATACATTCATACATAGACACACACACATAGATATATACATATATACATACATTACACATACAAACACATACATCTATATGTAATGTAAAATATATATATATGTGTGTGTGTGTGTGTGTATGCATGTGTATGTGTATATATATATATATGTGTGTGTGTGTAGAGAGAGAGAGAGAGAGAGAGATGAGAAGGCATGTGACTACTTGTTAGTACCTGGAGCCTGGTGTAGCCACCTGGTTCACCAGTCCTCAGTCAAATCGTCCAACCCATGCTAGCATGGAAAGTGGATGTTAAACGACGATTATGATTATATATATATATATATATATAT
>NC_068991.1:16588119-16590851 GCF_001194135.2 Octopus bimaculoides | reverse complement strand
GTTAGATTCACTTCAACATTTAAATTTAATTTGTCAAAATATTTTCGTCGCTTGACAAAATTCTGTGCTGCACAGAATTTTGTCAGTGAACAGGTCGCGGTCTCAAAGCGACGAAAATATTTTGACAAATTAAATTTAAATGTTAAAGTGAATCTAACGGATTTTGTGTGTTATTTTAAATGGTTCATAAACACCTTCCACGCTGCAATTGTTTTCGTTCCAGCACACGATCTCAGATCAGGTCACTTGCTATGCAAGTACATCTCCGTAATATATATATATAAAGAGAGAGAGAGAGAATGTGTATCATACCCACTTCTTACTCAGGTGTACTGGTAATGTATGTGTTAAGAATGAGCCAGCATCATTATCTTTACTCCAGACGCTCACACACACACACTGCTCCTCACATCCCATCCACCTACCTACTCAATATTTTCTTCCTCAGTGAGATAATGTTTACGTTTTTGCCTTGATTTCATTTGTTCTGCTTTTCTTTAATTTTTTCATTTCTGTTATTTCTCTTTCCAGATTGCAAGTTTAATTGCCACAGGAAATGTGCCAATAATGTTCCAAATGACTGTTCTGGAGACATGATAAGTATGGACACTGGAAGTAAGAATCTCTTAAATACATACATACATACATACATACATACATACATACATACATACATGAGCATGTCTAGATATGTAGATATATGCATGAGAAGACGTACATAAAACAAAACATACAAATCTGCACATATACATACACATGCACACATACATATGTACATACATACATACATACAAACAAAAATACCTTGTTGTTGATGTTGAAATTCCAATGAAGGAGCCTTGGATCTAGGTTAGAAACCGGCTCTTTCTCCATTGGCAAGAAATCTTGAGATTAAACTGAATAATGACATACTTCCATGCATGCACGCACAAACACACATATGGGAAATGTTTTAACCCTTTAGTGTTTAAACTGGCTGTATCTGGCCCAAATATTCTCCCTGTTTTATATTCAACTGGCCAGAACCAGCCTCTCACACCTACTCTGCAATGTCATTCTAAAAATAAGCAATTACATCTTTCCTATCTTGAAGCTACACAATAATATCAAATAAATTTTTTTTAATGTGAATAAATAAGGATTACTTTTGACAAATTAACCTGAACGCTAAAGGGTTAAATATGCAAATAGAGCTCCTATTCCATTATGCTGGCCACAGTCTAATGGGGTTGCATCGAGCTGTATCGAAGTCGTGTAGGATAAAATATAAATAATAATAATAATAAGAGCACTCAATGTCGTCTCAACAATTAGCCAGAGATGATTTTTAAAATGAGAATATCTGAAATAAACTCGACTGCTCTCACAAACGAGAATACTAAAAATGAACCTGACTGCTCTCAAAAATTAAGTTAAAAAACAGGAAAAATAATCCAGAATCCTTGTCCGGTACCAGATCGATCCCCAAATCTAATCAGTTTGTGCCAGTCACGAGACCAAACATCTCTGAAAGTTTCATCCAAATCTGAAATCTGAAATAAACTCGACTGCGCTCACAAACGAGAATGCTAAAAATGAACCCGACCGCTCTTAAAAATTAAGTGAAAAAACAGGAAAAATAATCCAGAATCCTTGTCCGGTTCGGATCGATCCCAAAATCTAATCCGTTTCTGTCAGTCACAAGGCGAAACATCCCTGAAAGTTTTATCTGCATCCATCCAGTGGTTCTTGAGATATCTTGTCCACAGACAAACATGACTGAAATCAACACCTCCTTTACTGTAAGGTGGAGGTAATAAATAAGCATTGCACTCGACAGAGTCATCTACCCATTTGATACCAGCCATTTTGAGGCTACTCCCGATTACATGATACCAGCTTTCTGTATTAAAGTGATCTTAATTAAAAACCTTCCATCAAAATTTCATGTTTAACATATTAATGACAAAGTTATTTAATTAATTTCTTCATTATTTTCAAAATTAAGACGATACGTTTCCACAGAAATATACTCAGCTGGCAAAAATGAGTAGTACTTGTCTTTTGAAGGGCCAGCCTTGTCACAATCTGTGACACTCCGAATCTCCCTGAGAACTACATTAAGGGTACTTAAAGTTACAAAACCAACTTTCCAGATGCTGGTGGGCCAGAACCTCTTATAATCCCACTAATTTATGAGCAAGAACCTCTTATAATCCCACTAATTTATGAGCAAGAACCTCTTATAATCCCACTAATTTATGAGCAAGAACTTAAAATTCCTGTGACTGCCAGACTAGTTTTCTGTGTGGCCTTGTTTCACAGTACCCTGCACAGTACAGTATTAATAAACTTGTATCATTTATACTAATGTACAAGTATCTGCATTTCATTAAATTAAATTAAAGTTAATACTTGTTTAACCCTTTAGCATTTAATCCAGCCATATCTGGCCCAAATATTCTACCTGTTTTATGTTAAAACTGACCACATCCGACCTCTCATACCTTCTCTACAATATCATTCTAAAAATATACAAACACACCATATAGGCATCGGAGTGGCTGTGTGGTAAGTAGCTTGCTTACGAACCAAATGGTTCCAGGTTCAGTCCCACTGCATGGCACCTTGGGCAAGTGTCTTCTACTATAGCCTTGGGCCAACCAAAGCCTTGTGAATGGATTTGGTAGATGGAAACTGAAAGAAGCCCGTCGTATATATGTATATATATATATATATGTATGTGTGTGTAT
>NC_068991.1:16586829-16587868 GCF_001194135.2 Octopus bimaculoides | reverse complement strand
GGTGTGTTTACGACCCCGTAACTTAGCGGTTCGGCAAAAAAGAGACCGATAGAATAAGTACTAGGCTTGGGGTCGATTTGCTCGACTAAAGGCGGTGCTCCAGCATGGCCACAGTCAAATGACTGAGACAAGTAAAAAAGTAAAAAGTAAAGTAAGCACACCATTGAAATCTTGAAGCTACAAGATAATGCATGATCAATTCAAAGCAATGTGAATAAATAAACATTACGTTTGACAAAGAAATCTGATTGTTAAAGGGTTAAGCTTATGGTAGTGAGCTAGCAGAATCATTAGCACACAAGGCAAAATGTTTAGTGACATGTCATCTGTCTTTTTGTTCTGAGTTCAAATTCCACTGAGGTTGACTTTTGGCGGGGTCAATAAAATAAATACCAGTTGAGCACTGAGGCTGATGTACTTGACTTACTCCCTCCCCAAAACTGCTGGCCTTGTGCCAAAATTCGAATGCAATATTTGTTTAATTTAGATATAACCACCTCTGGTTTTCAAACATCAGTAATCTGGAGAAGCTTTGGAATCAAAGATACCAGAAAATTGATGTTGTGCCAGTATAAACAATAACTATGGTAGAACTTCAAATAATATGGTGCTGCATCAGCTGCAATCAATACCTGAATTCAGGTAACTGAATTGTATATTATCACAAATGTTAATCCAAGCTCTTTCTTTTGTTGCAGGTTTTTCAGAATCCATTGAAAACTCTGAGAATGAAGGTCCAAGTGAGACTGAATCTGCAGAGATGGGTGATGATGATGATGAAGGAGAAAAGAAACCTCCATTGAGGTAAGCTGCCATCTTTGGCATTAAATCAGTTTTAACATTAAAGCATTTTTGAGAAGCTGCCTCTTTGTGTCACCTTCAAAGATTAGGAAAAGACTTGATAGTGTCGAGATGAATGCAGTACGGCAGAAGTGTCTAGAGATGCATGGAGCTGAGACAATACATCAAACTTTTGAATACACACAAACACACTCTCTCTCTCTCTCTCTCTCTCTCTCTCTCTCTCTCTCTCTCTCTC
>NC_068991.1:16583162-16586509 GCF_001194135.2 Octopus bimaculoides | reverse complement strand
TCTCTCTCTCTCTCTCACACACACACACACACACTCTCTCTCTCTGTGTCTGTCTGTCTCTCTCTCTCTCTCTCTCTCTCTCTCTCACAGACACACACACACACTCTCTCTCTCTCTCTCACACACACACATACATGGTGGTTAAGAAGTTTGTTTCCCAATCACATAGCTTCAGGTTCAATCCTATTTTATGGCACATTGGGCAAGTTATCTTCTACTATGACCCCAGGTTGACCTATGAGTGTGTGTGTGTGTGTGTATGTGTGTATCTGCATGTGTGTTTGTGTCTGTTTTACTGTCTTCTTCTCATGATATCATGTAATAGTTGTAAAAGAGCTTGACCATAATAGAAGTAGTGCCCTTCCTTTCCTGTCTTCTGTGAAAACATGTTGGCCATAGGGATGGGGGGAAATATTACCTTACAAAGAAACAGCAAGAGTTGGTGACAGGAAGTGTATCTGGCTATAGAAACCCTGCCTCACTGAAATGGACATTAAAACAATGATGATGATGACGTCAGTGACGCTGATGATGACGTCAGTGACGCTGATGATGACGTCAGTGACGCTGATGATGTCTCATACATATGTCTATATGTACATGCATATATGTATCTACCTCTCTGTTTATCTATCTCTCTATTTGTCTGCCTGTCTGTATGCACGGATACACCTCTGTCACCTACTATCTATAGCCACCCCTATGTACCTCTGACATACATCTATATCACTGTACATCTTTCCCTCCTATCCTGAACTTTTTCTCCCTATTTTCTAATCTATCTAGAGATTTAATGGAGGCGCAATGGCCCAGTGGTTAGGGCAGCGGACTCGCAGTCATAGGATCGCGGTTTCGATTCCCAGACCGGGCGTTGTGAGTGTTTATTGAGCGAAAACACCTAAAGCTCCACGAGGCTCCAGCAGGGGATGGTGGCGAACCCTACTGTACTCTTTCACCACAACTTTCTCTCACTCTTCCTGTTTCTGTTGTGCCTGTAATTCAAAGGGTCAGCCTTGTCACACTGTGTCACGCTGAATATCCTCGAGAACTACGTTAAGGGTACACGTGTCTGTGGAGTGCTCAGCCACATGCGCGTTAATTTCATGAGCAGGCTGTTCCGTTGATCGGATCAACTGGAACCCTCGACATCGTAAGCGACGGAGTGCCAACAACAACAAGAGATTTAATATCTTGCTGCTCTCTACTTTTCCTGTACTACCATTGGTCATCACAACTACCCCTTGCTCCATTCACTATATTCACCATTACACTCATCTCTATCCATCTATCACTCTCCACTCACATTCTTATTAACTTATTCATCCGTCCATATTCTCCATCCATGTCTTTTATGCTCATCTTTTCATATCTTGGGAGTATATTGACACCTCATCACCATCATCTATGTCCTCTTCTTTGCTTCCCCAACCTTATATAATGTGGGGTAGTCATGCGTGTCCTCTAAAGCAAGGCACCCATCTTCCTCTTTATTACAACCCCACTCAGGTACTTAATGACTTCATTAATGTCTGTGTCAAGTGGCTGGCGTTAGGAAGGGAATCCAGCTGGGGAAACCATGTCAGAACACATTAAACCCCACCAATTTGTTGGATCCTGTCAAACTGTCCAATCCATGCCAGGATGGAAGAATCCTCATTAACACCCGTTAAATAATGAGGATTCCATGCACGCATACACACACACACACACACACACGCACACACACAGAAGTTTGACCAAAAGTCCCCCACAGTAAATCAAGATTCCATAAATACTTAATATTCAACTTTATTTATCCATTTGGAAAAATGGTATCGCTCAGGAAGAACTTCAGTTTGAACAATTTTCATGATGTATCATATTTAGATGTTTTTATTAAATTCATTCAGTTATTAAGCATAAATAAATCTTGGGTTTTGATTTACTGTCAGGTGACTTTTGGCCAAACCTGTATATGTATTAATATTAATAAAGAGCATAGAGACTTGTGCATCCAATTTATTCTATAGTTATATAAAGTTATATAAAGTATATTATAACGACCTACACAGCAATTACTCCTTCAACAAATTCGTTCATATTTATGCAATAGAGGAAATTAGATGTTAAAATGGATTATGATTTTTATTCTTTATGTTGCTATACAATTTGTTTCATACAAAAGGACTCAGATATTCATAATAGAAAATCAGGAAAGTTAAATTTGTACTCTTGTTTAAAATAGGCATGACTCCAAGAACAAATTAAGGGAAAATCTATGTATTTCTAACGTCTTTTTTAGTTGTTATCCTAGCTACCGACAAGTACAAATTTGACTTTTCTGGTTTCCTATTATGAATATCTGAGTCCTTTTGTATGAAACAAATTGTATAGCAACATGAATAATATAAACTATAATCCATTTTAACATTTAATCTCCTGTATTGCATAAATATGAACGAATTTGTTGACCTATAAGTTTTCATACCTACACAAATTTACATTAGCAAATTTAATCGTAAAGTATGAAGAAACAATGTTAGAAATCTTTGGAAATTACTCCAATTAAAGGATGAACTTACATTCATCCATTAAAAAAATATATATTTATTTAAAAGTATATATGATATATAAAGTTATATATATATATAGAAAGAGAGAGAGATGTGTATATATATATATATATATACACACACATATACCCGACAGTAAGTCAAAATTCCATAAATACTATCTGTAATTCTGTATTGACTCGAATGGGAAAATGTGCTGCTCAAGAAGGACTTGAGTTCATGGTGTTTCATATTTAGATGCTTTTATTAAATTCATTCAGTTGTTGAACATAAATAAATTTTGGAATTAAATGGTTTTGATTTAGATTTACTGTCAGGTGACTTTTGGCCAACTCTGTACATACACAACATCCCCCCCCCATCACCACCGCATCTGTGCTATGAGTATTTTTATAGTTTAATTTTATCATGCACATACTGTGTGTGTGTAATATATATTCTTGAAGGGATCAACTCTTTGTCTTTCTAGCACCAAAACTGTCATTTGATAAATCAGTCCAGTTGTCTTGGTTTTTAAAAAAAATTTTTAATAAATTCCTTTTTTTTTTATTTATCTATTTTTTTATTATTCTTGGCCTAAACCTAATGCCTTCTGTTCTTCAGCCCTACACAGAGTACAAATATTCCTCTGATGCGTGTCATCCAGTCAGTACGGCATACCAAAAAGGCTGGCTCACAGATCCTAAAAGAAGGTTGGATGGTACATTTCACAGACAAAGACACAGTGGTAAGTTTCCTTTGTTTGGTCCACTAAGCTTCCTTTGTGTGTGTGTGTGTGTGTGTGTGTGTGTGTGT
>NC_068991.1:16572488-16582925 GCF_001194135.2 Octopus bimaculoides | reverse complement strand
TGTGTGCGCATGCATGTCATCATCATCATCGTTTAACGTCCGCTTTCCATGCTAGCATGGGTTGGACAATTTGACTGAGGACTGGTGAAACCAGATGGCTACACCAGGCTCCAATCTGATTTGGCAGAGTTTCTACAGCTGGATGCCCTTCCTAACGCCAACCACTCAGAGAGTGTAGTGGGTGCTTTTACGTGCCACCGGCACGAAGGCCAGTCAGGCGGTACTGGCAACGGCCACGCTCAAAATGGTGCATTTTATGTGCCATCCGCACAAGAGCCAGTCCATGTGTGTATAGAAAGATGAAGACTGGGCACATAGCATCTGCAATGCTCTAAGATACTCACCGTCCTGTATCAGTCAAGCCATGCAATCAGTAAGCATTCCACTTTGCACTTATGGAGGTTAAACAATATTAATGTCCTCGAAAAAACTCTAGGTGTTGATGAGGACAAAACTGTTTAGTCTGTTCAAAAAGACTTCCAAGTCAGGAACTACTAGGGATCACTTCCTGAAATCGTTATCCTGGCAATGCTACTGAATGATACTCCTGGTTCAAGACAGATTCGGCAGATATTGATGTGACATCAAGCAGGACTGTTGGAGGTGCTCGTAATGCAAACAAAACTGTAATTGTTGCACTCATGCTTTTCTCGGTATTGCTGACTTGCGGAGTTACATAAGAACCACTAGCGTAGCTGGTGGGAGGAGCGGGGTGGTAAGGCGCGGTCTGCCCTGGGTAGCTCTTTTGAGTCTGCTGTAGGCAATATGTATTTTTTGTTAGGTCTGGGGGTGGCACACACTCTAGCTTTGTTAGTTATAAGAACAACTGTTTTCATGCAAAGGATGACTCTGGCTGTTCACTATATCCATCGTGAAAATTACCCCACCATTCCTCTTTAACACGTTAACCACCATGGCCTATTAATGCATGCTGTTTCATTACAAGGAAATGTAATTTTTCTTTCTTTTTTACAATATTTTAAAATTAAACTCGAATATTTAGAAATCATCATCATCATTGATGTAATCGACTTATACCCACTCCCAAAATTTCGGGCCTTGTGCTTATAGTAGAAAGGATTATTGTTGTTATTATTATTATTATTATTATTATTATTATTACTATTATTATTATTATTATTATTATTATTATTATTATTACCTCCACCTTAGCGAAGGCAGAGGTGTTGTTTCAATCATGTTTGTTTGTTTGTCCATGAACAAGATTTCTCAAGAACTGCTGGATGGATTCTAATGAAACTTTCAGGGATGTTTGGCCTCGTGACTGGCATGAACTGATTAGATTGATCCAGCACTGGACAAAGATTCTGGATTATTTTCCCTGTTTTTTATTTAATTTTTGAGAGTGGTCAGGTTCATTTTTAATATTCTCATTTGTGAGAGCAGTTAAGCTTTATTTCAGATATTCTCATTTTAAAAATCATCTCTGGCCAATCATTGAGAGGACAACGTTGGTGCTGCCTTGGCAGAGGTTTGCGCTCTCTGAGTGCTCTTGTTATTATTGAAATATGCTGATATATGTACTCCTCTCTTTAAGCTCCCACCACCACCACCACCACCATCATAACAACAACAACAAAAACAATAATCGTCACCATTGCTACTGTCGCCAATACTATCACCTTTACTGCAACTACTGCAAATCCCAGCAGCACTACTACAATCACCACTGTTAGGAACTGCAAAACAACCTGCTGCTACCTTTCCTACCAACACCAATACTACCACCACTTTCCCCTTATTACCACCACTACTGCTATCATAACTAACATCATAACAAGTATCACCACCACCACCACCACTACCAATGCTAAAGTCCTCACTCCTACGACATCTAAACTTATCAATACTATTACCACTACCCTCATCATCACATCCACAACCTCACCACTACATCCATCATCATCAACATCATTATCATATGCCAGTAAGGGAGTCTCTACATGGTTAATAAATTTACTAGAAACCACAACCAAATCTCTCTCAAATCAGACTCGAGAGCCTTTCAAAAGGTTGCATTGTATATCCTGGTTTTGGTTTCTTTGTGTGCGGGAAAATTACTGGATAGACATGGGTAGGCCGTCTTGGAACATATGTAGGTCCTGGGGCTAAAACACCACCACCACCATCACTGCGGCCACAACAACAACAACAACACTATTATCATTAATACCAACATCCCCAATGTGAATCCTGTGATCCAATTACTGCCACAGCTGCCACCACCTCCACCACAATCATTAATAACACCATTGATACCAGCACCAATACCACCAACACTAGAATCATTGCCAATATCAATGTTACAACCCATACCAGTACCAACACCACCACCACCTGTACCATCACCACCATCATCACCTTCACCGATACCACCGTCTCCACCAGTATTACTCCCACTACCACCATCACCACTACCAATACTGCCATTGCCATCACCATCAATACCAACACCGCTACGACCATTGACACCACCACCACCACTAATACCAACACCAACACAAGTACCACCACATTCACAACCCTATCACTAATGCCTCTACTATCATACCATCACTTCAACCACCACCACCACCACCACAACAACAACACGAATAACAACTTCTACTATCACTACTACTACTACTATTACTACCACCACCATCACCACTACTACCTCCACTACCACCACCACTACCACCACCAGCTCCACCACAATCACCACCATTATTATTTTCATTATTCTTCCTAATTTGAATGAATCAATGGCTTATTGTTATCTTCGTTAAGTCTTTTGTGAATGAAATAATGGACATAGCTGCATACATCCACACACACACACACACACACACACATGTATACATACATAGGTAAGAAGTGTGTGCATTATTTCTATATCTGCATTCATCTATCTATCTATCTATATATCTATCTATCTACATATATATATATATATATCTGTCTATATATATATATATGTATCTATTGTGTATTGTGTATATATATGTGTGTTGTTTACATAAATGTGTATGTATGTATATATACACACGCATACATGCACACACACACACCACACATTTTTCATTTCTCAAATTAGATCTAATCTAATATACATATCTAATGTGTGTGTTTGTGTATGTTTGTATGTGTGCATACACACTCACACACACACACACACATATATACGTGATGGCTGCCCCCTCGTTATCGAGTATGGCCATTGCACGAAGCTTAACTTAACGGTGCTGTGATCGAATGTGACTTTTACACACACACACACACACACACACACACACATATATATAAATAAAAGTGTATTAAATATCATACAAAATAAATTCTTGCTTTATTCATATTATCCCAGCTTCCATAGAAAGTAAATTATTCACTTGGTCGCATTCGGTACTAACTCCAAAGGGATCAAGAATTCTCCAAAACTGGTTAGCAATTATGGGAAAGACAATCTGAATTGCTTGTCTAGAGACAAGAGGACAGCTGTGGACATGTGTTTCTGTGGAAGAAAGTGTCAGGTCATCAACATAGTAGCTGCTCTCCCTTATCTCAAGTTGTTGTTGTTGTTGGCACTCCGTTGCTTACGACGTCGAGGGTTCCAGTTGATCCGATCAACGGAACAGCCTGCTCGTAAAATTAACGTGCAAGTGGCTGAGCACTTCACAGTACCGTTAATGTAGTTCTCGGGGATATTCAGCGTGGCACAGTGTGACAAGGCTGGCCCTTTGAAATACAGGCACAACAGAAACAAGAAGAAACAGTGAGAGAAAGTTGTGGTGAAAGAGTACAGCAGGGTTCGCCACCATCCCCTGCCGGAGCCTCATGGCTCACAACCACATGGTTCCAGATTCCTGGTTCAAACCCACTGAGTGTTACTAGAGTTTGAGTTGACCAAATCCTTGCAGGTGATATTTGGGCAGTGGAAATTGTGTGGAAACTAAAACTGGATGTATGTGTATGTGTGTGTATACATATTCCTTCTCCACCTCTCTTTCTCCCTCTTTCCAGCTAGAGATGCTATGTATTTCCTCTTCAGGAAAACATCTGTTCTTGTCCCTTTATCACACTTTCTCTATATCCCACAGTTCAGGGGTGCGGTCTTGCAAATGTCTGGTGACCTCACTAGTGCAGGTGCCATGAGAAAAGCACCCACTATTACTTTGTAAAGTTGTGGGTTTTAGGAGGATAGAAACCATGCCATAAAATGGAACACACCAGCAAGATGTGGGTGGTCCTGAACCCTTCATGGAACATAATTACCCCCAGATTAAAACTGACAACTTGTCCAGCCCACACTGGTATGGAAAGTGGTTGATTGATGATCGTTATGATGGTGGTGGCGGTGGTAGTAGCAGTGGTGGTAGCAGTGTCAAAGAGGAAGTGTCAGAGGAGAAAGTTGTGTTGGTTTTATTTAATTTTTATATCTTTAGGTTCCTTAGTTCAAATAGTGCTGAGTCTTGATTTTGGCTTTTAACCTCTTCCTCTTCCCAGCAGCAGCACCACCACCACCATCAACACCATCCTCACCAACACCACCTCCATTACCATGAACAATCCCATGGGTTGATATAGTTCACCTTCTAGATATTGCAAACTGGGATGGATTGATTAAATTTGCTGTAGCCCCTCCCCCTCCACCTCACACCAATAGAAGCAACACATGACTACCATGATATGGCCCCACCACCACCACCATCATATAGTGACCACCACCATCATCATTTGCTAAGTTGTGATTGTGTGTCATTGTATGAGAAATCAATAATTATAGTTATGCTTCAAATATATAAACACACACACACACTTGTATGCATACATGTATACATAGTAATGAAGAGATACATGTAGAAGCACACATACACAAAAGAAAAGATGCATTCATACAAGTTTACACACACACACACAAACACACAAGCATAGCACACTCATATAAATACAGGTCCATACACAATTATGTAGATGCACACTCAAATAAACACACATGCAACAAACAAGTGCATACACACTCTCTCTCTTTTTCGGTTATTCTCTATCTCTCTCTCTCCTCTCACTTTCACTCTTCTCTCCTTTCTCTCTTCCACACTTCTCACTATCTTCTCACCCCTCTTCCTTTCTCTCTCTCTCTCTCCCCTCCCCTTCAAATTCCTTGAGACTTCTTGTCTGTAACCATGGATTCCTTGCATAAAAATGTTGATAAATAAACCAGGAAAAAGGAAAGACAGAAGTTGTTTTTCAGAAATAGGAGGAGGAATTTTGGTGATGATTATATTGTCTGGGAGGATGGCCCTATCACATGGGGTGGGGTGGGGATCTAGCTGTTTCATATGGGAAAGGGCTAGCTGTATTTCATGGGAATGCCAGCTGTAGTACATGAGAGACTACCTGTATCACATAGGAGGTTAGTTTTATCACATGGGAGACAAGTTGTAACACATGAGAAGTCAGCTGTGTCACATAAGAGACAAGCTATATCACATGGGAGTTTAGCTGTACCACATTAGAGGCTTACTGTATCACATGGTGGCCTAGCTTTATCACATGCTTTTTATACCTTGATATCATTACATTTAGGTGTACTGCCCTATTTTAATTTTTCCTGTTGAAAATAATCAATAAATGGATATTTGAGATTAATAAATGCAGATAGTAATCAGTATATCTGTTAAACTATGTATGGATGTATGTATGTGTGTGTGTGTGTGTGTACATTTATGTGTATATGTGTGTATGCACACTGTAATATAGTTGCTTATTAATTAGTTACAAGTATGTAATTTTTACTAAAAGAAAACAAAATCTGCACTGTCTAAAAAATTCTCAAAAATTCCAATTTCAATGCATTTTTATCCAAATGAGGTTTTCGTGGTTCTTTTATTATTGAAAATTTCAACTACATATTCAAACACAGACTCAAAGACACATACACATAGATATGTGTGTGTGTGTGTGTGTATAATTCAAAAAGATGAAGAAAAAACACAAGAATAAAACAACAATGTGAAGACGTGGTGCATGCAAAGTATTAAAAAACGCTCAGGGAAAGAAAGGGGCCTCTTTACGTTTCTGACTCACAAGGCTTTGGTTGGCCTGGGGCTATATAATAGAAGACACTGAACCATGTGGTCGGGAAGTAAGCTTCTTACCACACAACTATGTCTGCACCTCTTTATCACAATGCTTCAAGCAAACTACCACATTCTTCATAAAATATATTGATTGATACAAAGTTAATATTTGTTACAATTATATTTATTTTCAACTTCCCATTACTTTTGTAGCGAAAGCGCCATTACTGGAGACTGGATACGAAGACCATAACTCTTTACCAGAATAAAGAAACCACACGATATTATAAGGTAACACGTCTTCAGTGTTTTCTGTTCAATTCATTTTTTGAAAATTATTCTTTTCATTTTGTTAGATTTGATTGAAATGTATAAATATTTCTTACTGTTGGTCTTTTAAAACCATTACGTTTGGTAAATATTTATAAAATATTTGATACTTGTGTGTGTATTGTGTATATGTGTGTGTTTTTGTGTGTATGTGTGTAAATTTATCTATGCATATTTATACATGTATATACTTATATGTTTATATATGTGTGCATGTTTATGTATATATATGTGTGTTTGTGTGCTTACTTTTATAAGTGTATATATGTGTGTATGCATATATGTGTGTGTGTGTATGTATATATATATATATCATCATCATCATCGTTTAACGTCCGCTTTCCATGCTAGCATGGGTTGGACAATTTGACTGAGGACTGGTGAACCAGATGGCTACACCAGGCTCCAATCTGATTTAGCAGAGTTTCTACAACTGGATGCCCTTCCTAACACCAACCACTCCGAGAGTGTAGTGGGTGCTTTTATGTGCCATCGGCACAAAGGCCAGTCAGGCGGTACTGGCAACGGCCATGCTCAAAATGGTGTATTTTACATGCCACCTGAACAGGAGCCAGTCCAGTGGCACAAGTGCAAGGAAGGCAACGCTGGTAACGATTATGCTTGAATGATGGTGCCATCACATGTATATATATAATGGTAATTCAAATGTGTAACAACATAAGTAGTAAACCATGATATCAGTGAAATAGGAGAATATATTTGATATATTATTCCCGTTGAGTACTTGGGGTTTCCCAGCAATCCATGGAAATGAACTTATTTAATTTCCAGTCAGTAATCAACATGCATGCCACCATTCCTCAGCTGTTGTGTGATGCACCTGAGCCTACAAAACTGGCAACATTCTATTATTGCAAATGCACAGCGTACCTAAATCACCACAAGATTAATTAACAATTAGCCAAATGCTTGGCTAGTACAAGTTTATTTTTTTATTTATATAAGTACTGTCTGCACATCAAAGTCACTGTCTTGTTTTCACATAATATAACCAGTGGCAAGATAACTGAGCTTCTATGAGAGAATGCAGGAAATTTCTGAAGTGGCTAAACAGACCACAAAACTTCATTCCAAATCTTTGCCCAATGACATTGTTATCACCTGTCATTGGCCTGCTTGCTCAACTTCAAAATGTAGAAATGAGGATTATTTATTTCTTCCATGCTGCATTTCAATGAAATGAAAACCTGCCATTAATCATATACACATATTTGACCTGCATATGTGCATACTATTGACTCTCCTGAGTTCATTTGCTGTTTGACAGGTATAGATTTTGTGCTGCAGTGTGTCAAGTATCACTCACCTTACCAAGCAAACTTGGTGGGTTTGCCGGTTTCATCACTGACGACACAACTATGCAACTGGTTGTGCTGGGTTACATGTTACCAATATCACTTTTAAGTGACCTGACATAATAACGAGTATGATCTCAAATACAAGCAGCTGAATTGGAGTTCCTCCAAAGGATCTCTGGAGGAACAATACTTGACAGGGTGAGTAGGTCAGAAATCGGGGAAATCACTCCAGATAGAGCCACTACTTCTCCATATCAAGAGGTACTGTGGACATATGATTAGAATGTTTCAGGAATGAATTGCAAGATGCATTCTTCAAGCTGAGCCAACTAGGAGTAGACTAAGGATGAGATGGTTGGATAGCCATTGTCTCAATTGGTTACTCTCGGGAATCCAACTGGAAAGTTAATGACAGTAACTTCTGATAGAAACCAATGAAGGAGGTGCTTAAGGGCTTTAACCTCACAATCCTCCCTGGGGTAGTGGAGGGAGAAGGTGGGTCAGTGGATGCCATGTTGACAAGCTTCATATGGGCATTTTCACCTTGATTGCTCCTTTCATTATTGTCATTAATTTTTTATTGTCTTTTTCTTCTATTTCTGAAATGTCACAATAAACTTTTTCCATAAACTCTTTCCGTAAGCTCTGAGCATCAAACTAATGATTTTGATCATGAACTTAGCTCATCTTTTCTTTTTTCTGTTTTTTCATTATATATGTACATGTATGTGTGTGTGTCTGTATATGTGTATGTGTGTTTGTGTGTGTATATATATATATTTTGAAGAACCTACAAGAATAGGTGCAAGCGCTAATATTTATAAAACATGTGACATATTAATAAAAATCTGTAAATGTACAACCATCCAGATATCTGAGTACCTTATTATTTTTTCCAATATATATATATATTTATAAATACATATCTTTATAGGAAATGCCACTGGAAAAGATATCTTCTGTAGAACATGCAAAACCAGAAATCATAGCTGCGTTTGGAAAATCTCAGCCACATGTGTTTGAGTTTGGGTTCTCTTCAGTTATGTACTACGTTGGAGAAGACTGTGGCTATGGAAAGGATAATGCTGACAGTCTGTTGTCTTCGGCTGAAAGTGGTGTTGGCTTGGAGCAGGCAAATCACTGGGAAATTGCTATTCGCCAAGCATTAATGCCTGTCACTTCGTCAAATGTCCAAGAAGGTAATGCACCATATTAATTTTAATGAATTCTCTGTGATGCAATGTAATTAGCTGTACCCTAAGAAATAATTTTGGAGCTAAACCTTGAAGAAAGTATAAGGGATGGGATTCCAATTTTAATCAGCTTTGATGCAGTTAGAGATACTCATTCCTTCACATTGCTTTTGTCAAATTGTTTATACATCAAACTCAAACATTAGAGTTTGACTAACATATGCAGGAGCCTCTTTGTGGTTGCTATTTCTGCTAGAAATAGCTGCCTAGTATGTCTCATCACACTTAATAATCTTAAGTAAGGAAGAATTCATTAGACGTTTCCTGGTATATTTCATTAGGGTTTACTGAAGACTAAACCATGAAAACAACTATTAGTCTTCTATTATAGCCCTATTCAACTCAAGGATGCTTTTGACAAAGCAATGATTGATCAGCCTGTTAGAAATAACAGCCAAATCTCCTTCAGTCATCTTTAAGAAAAAAGGCAAAGGTTCAGTTTGCTTTTCAACTTCACCAATGAAGAATTGGGTTGATATAGTTATATTATTTACATTATTTACATTTGACAGATATTTGTCCTCATCTTGTTTGTTGTTAACACAATGTTTCAGCTGTTATACCCTCCTTGGGGAAATTTCAAACCTGGGTTCTCATTCCTGAGGTATTCTTCGATGTTACTATTACTATTATGAGTTCAATTCCAGGCAGTGACCTGAATAATCATAATAATAATAATAATAATAATAATAATAATAATAATAATAACATCGAAAAATACCTTAGGAATGAGAACCCAGGTTCGAAATTTCCCCAAGTCACCTGATGAAGGCTGGAGGGTATATCAGCTGAAACGTTGTGTTATCAGCAAACAAGAAGAGGACAAAGTAATAGTTGAACACTGAAAATCAGTGTAATTGACTAACCCCTCCTAAAATTGCTGGCTTTGTGCCAAAAGTTGAAACCATTGATATTATTATTAAGGCAAGTTGGCAGAATCATGCCTGCTTATGGATTTATAATTGTTGTTATATAATTTAAACATTTAAAGCTCCATTTTGTGGAACTGTTCTTGTTAAAGTAAAAACAGAATCTCGTTAATTAAATAACTGTTATTCTTCCATTTGATTTGCCATGCTTTTTTTTTTCTTTTCACAGAGAACTATCTTGATTCTATCGATGAAAAGAAGAAAGTAAGTATCATGATATTCTTTGTTGTGTATCTTTGAATTTCTTCATTTTATCTCATTTGGAATTGGGAGAGAGAGAGATAGTAAGAGAGTAAGAGAGAATGTGTGTGTGTGTGTGTGTGTGTGCATATAGTAGAAATAAAATGGTGTGTCAAAGCATTTGTTGGTATCACATATCTGAGCACTCTTCATGTCTATGGCCTAAACACAACTCTCTCTTTCTCTGTCTCTTATGCTTTCTCTTTCTCTCTCTCTCGCTGTCTCTCTCTTGTGTTCTTTCTCTCTCTCTCTCTCTCTCTCTCTCTCTCTCTCTCTCTCTCTCTCTTGT
>NC_068991.1:16572033-16572443 GCF_001194135.2 Octopus bimaculoides | reverse complement strand
GTGTTCTCTCTCTCTCTTGTGTTCTCTCTCTCTCTCTCTCTTGTGTTCTCTCTCTCTCTCTCTCTTGTGTTCTCTCTCTCTCTCGTGACTATAAAAATTTGCAACACCTTAAGATTTAAAGGATGATGGTTAACATAACATAACATACGCGCGCACACACACATACACATACATACATACACACATATATTTATATACATATATGTATATATATATACACACATACATAAATACTTCTGTGCATATATATGAAGGTGCACATATACACACACATACATACATATATATATATATATATATATATAAACATAATTAAGCTGAGACTCCAACAGATAGCATTGCTTGCTGATCCCTTAATTATGTTTATAAATGTATGGGAACTTTTCAATAAGTTCTCCACCGATAATGGT